>NC_056524.1:118645517-118668040 GCF_019175285.1 Sceloporus undulatus
GTCTCCTGTATAAAAGATGTTGGAGTGTATGGGACAATATTTTAGGTCGCTTAAAACCGTGACCTAGTCCATTGAGAGTAAAGAACTATGCTGGTCACTATCCATTAGAGTTTTGTAACAGGATGAAGAAAAAAAAGGTAATTCATGTTAGGAATCTCTAAGGGGTCATAGAGTTTATGTTAGCAGGCCTTTAGATCCTGTAGGTCAAATTTCCCATAAATTCCAGCCCCTACATTTACATAGAGACATATAGTGAGAAATGAATTTTAAAAACATGAATTTAAACTAGAAGCAGCTTTGCAAAATAAATCCAGTCCAAGCCAAATCAAATAGTCCTTGACTCTTCTAGAAGTAGGGGAGGGGGAGTAACACATTCCAAGGAGAACACTTAGCATTCTTCTTATAACAGCTTTATTTCTAATATTAAACCCTGTGCACCTAGTTCTCCCTTCTGTTTATATAGGTCGTATGGACTGGCTTCTCAAGAGATTGGTCCAGAATTGCCTGAATGATGGTACAGTGAAATTCTAGGGCTGCTATGCCTCTTTTTTTCTTAGGAGAACACTCAGAAATTATATGTGTTTGGTAATAGTTCTGAGGAGCGACTGGACATGTAATAGAGAATTGATTGTTGCTGTGGCTACAGTTGCTGATCCTCTGCTTAACATGCTTCTAATTTAACTCAAGATAACTTGTCGTTTCCTCAGGCAAAAGGTGCCAACATCTGTACCAATTTCTTCGCTTCCTCTTCCGACTATAAAGTCAACCATTTGCTGTCTTCCTAATAAATGGGCCAATGCTGTTAGCCTCTCTAGCTGACTTCTTTTTCTGTCTCTGAGTTGGTGTTTTGGACAGCTTGCTGAAGAGAGTTTGCTGTTGTCAGGTTGTGTTGCCTTGAGAGTTTGTAACTGCCTCTCCTCAGGCTTAATTCTCAGAGATAAACCCTGAAAGGAAAGGTATGGGGCTGAAAATATTGGAGATTATCAGATGGGAACAAAGTGGATGTGCTCCCACCTTAATCATGGTATTTGCGCAAACCAGGGGGAGAGTAGATCACCCCCTGTGTGCTTATCTCTTCTTCTCTGTTCTAAAAGAGTAATAGACCTGCCATTTCGATTAAGGAAACTCCTGCTATAACCAAATGTTGGGTCCAATACTCTTTACAAATGGAGAAGAATGGGATAAGCATGCAGGGGGTTGCTTCTATTATTTTAAGCATATATGCATATGTTTTAATTGCAAATGCGTAATGTATTTAGGGGGGGGGATATTGGGATGTAGGAATGGTATGTTTTAATTGCTGTAAGCCACTCTGATTGTGTTACACAGAGGGGCGGGATAAAATAAATAAATAAATAAACTTATTATTAATTAATCTTCTCAAAAAACCTGATCATGCGAAATACCACGGGTTAGGTCAGAGCAATCCTCTTTGCTCCCCTGTGGGATAATCTCCAATGAGTAAATATGTTAAACCACTCTGAGACCTTTGTGGGCTGAAGAGTGGGGTATAAAACTAAGAATACCCTAAATAAATAATAAAGTAAATGAGGTTTTTTAAAGGTAGACCTATTTGACCAGATAATGAGGAGAATTTTGACGTACAAGCAATATCTGAAACATTATGTAGATATCTATCTCCGTTCTAGGCCAACGACACTGTCTTCTAGGATAGTCCATTCCATTCTCCCTCCCATTTTTTCTATACCCTTTCAAAATCAATCAGCATCTATGGCTACTGGGCATCCGCAGAACTTGGTAACAGGTTTTTGTTCCCTTTAGTACTCTTTCTTTTCTTTCTTTCTTTCTTTCCAGAAATTCCCAGACCTTATTTGCTCTCCTTTGCTTATTGACATCTTGTGTGATGAATGGCCCCATAAGACCTCATACTCAACAAACAAACAAAAAGTTTGTTAACATCAAAATAGTTTTGTTTGTTTGTTTGTTGTTGTTTACTGTGTGATCAAATTTCTTGATACTCTTTAAAGTGAGGACTCCCTTAATTTGCTTCCACTTTACTCAAATCAATTGATGGATTACTTTGAGTTTATCTCAGTTGAGAACAATATTATGATATAGAAAATGAAATATTGCAGACATGTTGTGTCAGTAAAACTTGTTAAATACTTTTCTACCATCTGCTTTGGGTCACATCCAGAATGTATGTACAAGTTCAGCAGTAGTTAAAATGATTCACTCAGAAATGCAAGTATTTACTGTTCCCAGGAGCTGTAATAACTCTCATACAGGTCCATATCAACATTGTTTTCTGCCAGGAAATAACTGTTTTGTCTAGGGAAGTGCCGAAACTGTGAAAGTATTGAGAAGGGTTCCATTTTATTGCAGAGAATCACAGAGGTTTAATTTTGTGAAACAGATACCATGGTACACACTAAAATGACTTCAAATATTTTTGTGCATTCCTACTGTTTAAAAAAGCCAATGGAAAATGTAGGTGGACAGACAAGTAGACACACCAGAGACAGTACTTTTGTGTCTCTGCCCATGCAAAATAATCTAACAGCAAACAATTTTTTTAGAAGTAGTTCCCCTCCATCCACACACACCATCTTTCTATTTCAGGGAAAGGTTTTTCAGCATTTCCATGTATGTTGTATGCTTTTGTTATACAGACAACATGAATCCTAGAACTACATAACAACTTCAGTAATCAGTGATGGTCTGATGTACCTTTTTATCATAAGTGATGAAAATGGGAACTGGGGTAAGGAATAAGGAAACTTTTTGCATCAAATTTTTTTTGATTTAAGAGCCCAGCAAGAGTGTAAAATATCTTCCCTTTTCTATGATAACAAAAAAGTTTCTCAACGTGTGAAGGACATCTATTCCCCAAAACATTGCAATTATCATTTCCATGTGTTTGCTAAAACACTCCAAAACTTTTTTCAAAAGTTTGTTTGCACAAAAAGTTTTATTCCTTTATACAAACATGTTCTTTTTTAAAATGTGGAAAAGCAAAAAGAAATAATAAAAATAAGGGGGGGAAAACTCTTTTAATTTCTTGTGAGAACAAAATAATTGGTGAATTACAATAATCTATTCACCACAGTAGGGGTGGTTCTTCACTGTGTGAAGGCAAAGTCTTGAGTCTAGGTATAACACTCTCATGGTCTCTTCTTTGTGAGAACCTCCTGTGGGTTTTATGGGACATGAAAATATATTATTCAGTTGTATTGAAAGGATCCCTCCCTTTGCCACTGCATACTGGGGTCTGCATTTGGTGTCTGGATTTTACTGCTGTGCATTTGTACAAACGATGAAACTAGACAATTTAGTTTAAGCATATACTTACTTGGTCATTGAGTCATATATTTGGAAAGATCACAAGAATCATCTAGTCCAACCCCCGACCACACTAGGATTACACAACTAAAACATATCTGAGATATGGCCATCCAACTCCTGTTTAAAGGCCTAAGAAAAGAAGAGACCATCAATCTTCTGAGGCAGCTCATTCCACTGTTGAACAAGATTACACTAGGTATATTATATTTAATATTTAGAATCTGATGCCTGTTGAGGCAACATGTCTTTCCATTGAAAATACCACAACAGGAATCCAAAAGATTGGTATTCAATTTATATATCTAACCCAGTCCTTGGAAACTTATTTATTTGGGTGACAAACCCTGAATCCCTGGCTGACAGACTACAGTCCAAAACTAAACAAAACAAAACAAGGCTCTGAGCAACCACTAGATTTTCTTTCAGGAGAACAAGAATCTCCTGCAAATCCTTTGAGGAAAGTAAAATACTTCTTCAAGTATTCTAATTGTAACATAATAAGATCCAGTATCCTCAAAAGGAACTTCATGGCCTATTGGTGTGCAGCTGGCACTGCAGTGTCATTTTGTACACAGCTGCCGTCTAGAGTGTTTGCCTGAATAATTCCTGTTAAAGAAAATAACATACGGTGCCAAGTATTCTTTGTATACTGTTGTCTGGTAAGTCCCTCTCCCCCATACCATGTGTTAGCACTTCTGAAAAATAAAGGAGCACTTGGCCACAAAAAGTCATTATTTGTTCAGAAATACAAATGATGCAGCAGGGTCTCCAGGATAAGGAAGAAACATTGACATGGGTCTACTGGGGAAAACAGTTCTAAAGGCTTACAGAGGCTCTTAGATTTTATGGGTAAATGCTTTTGCTTAGACACCAAACCAATGATGCCAGACAAAATTAAACAGGTGCGGGATGGGTGGGGGAATTCTGGTTCCTCAGGAGAAGATAGAGCCAAAGGCTGTATAATCAATTAAGAAGAAAAACACTGAAGGGGGTGCTGTAAGATGAAATAGAGTTGCTGCACTTACATGACTGGTAAGAGAGGTCATTGCAAGTGTTCCACCCATTTGAAGTGAGATAACCCTATCCTCCTTGATACTTTGCTTAAGAGGACACATGTTCCCTTCTGTGATTTCCCACAGTGGAGAACAGATACCATGGACTGGTTCTTTGAAGTGTAAACTGGGTAAGCCAAGTCTCACTCTGAGACCCTTCAAAAAAGGCATTGGATAGCCACTCCACAGAATCAACAAGTTCTTTCCTGATCCGTCATTTGCCACCATGGATAGTTGGAAAGGAGACAATCCAAGCACTTTCTCATGAGATGGCTTACCCGGAGAGATGATCAGAATGACATAGTGGGCAGATGATGGCAACCTCTTTAGAGAGCTACTCTGGTTGGAATCTCTGAGCAGCTGCTTGGCTTTGTTGACATCAGCAGGGCACCTTATCCAGTGTAAAGTTTGGAGATCACCCTAGGTTTAGGTTGACTGGCTTGCTAGGCAAAAATAAGAAACATACATATATATAGATATATATATATAATAAAATACTTATTTAGCTATTTTAATTTTCTGAAATACTGGTGCCACTTCTTGTCTTCCCTCTTGTCTTCTCTTTCCTTCCCAGTCTCCAGCTTTCTGGGACACCTATCTCAATTCAGCTGGGAAAGATCAATAAAACCAATGGGAATTGTCAAACATAATGAAGAAGATAGTTTTATTTCCTCTGCTGTCCTTCTATACTACACCTCAATAAATGCAGTAGAAAATCCTGGATTTTTTCTGCTAGAATAGTCCGTAAATACACACCCCCCACACTCCACAATAATAAAATAGCTGTCAAAATTGGATACATGTCTCCTTTCCTTTTCCTTCCTTTCCCCTACAAATTTACTAGACAGCAGCTCGTATTCTCTCTCTCATGATACTTTAAGGGCCATACTAAGGAAAGCACTACAGAGAACTGCCTAACAGCCCCGCAAAAATATTTATCACACAAGCCAACCTCCAGTTTTGTCTCATAGTTAGGGAAGTTGTAGGCTGGGTTGTTCACTATATTCCATCACGAAAAATACATTCGTAATAACTTAATCCTTTTTAAATGAATAACTGTGAGTTGCACACCTGCAGGTCCCCTTATATCCATGCCAACTTTACAAGTGTAGGTTCCTCAGTCTTGAAACTATAGCAGAGAGACACAAACTTCTGCTGTCTATTTATCCCCTATTGTTACATATAAATACATATGTGTCATTTGAAGCAAACTCTGACATGACAAACTGACCAGCCCAACCAGGTAGTTGTGATTTGTTTGTTTGATTTGTGTACCACTCTCCGGATACCCCAAACTCTATGTCTCGTCTCTGTTTCTATCTCTCCCACCCGCTCATCCTATATATCTAAGGAGCAGTCGTCTGAAGACCTACTAGAAGCAATGAATATTTACTGAAGGACACCACTGTTTTCATCTGATTCAGTGCCATCTATTATAAGGGGCGAAAGGTTCTTCTACATGGCTAATGCAGACCGTTTTAAGCTGAGACACCAAAAGACAACTCCATTTGCCTCATTTGCCTCCTAGTACAATAGCAAGTGTTATGTTCCTGTGTCTCAGTGGATCCCATACTTTACAAATTCTCTGGGATCTTGCTTATTTGTTTAAAAGGTTGCACATATTCACCTATAATGAATCCCATGGAACTAAGGTGCGTACAGACCACCTCTTGAGGCGGCCTGTAGGCACTGCTTCCCCGGTGTATCGGGGCCTCAGCTGCCACAACGGCAGCGTCCGAGGGCCCGATCCACCGCTTTCCAGGGCCGTGAGAAGGGGCAAAAGGGCAGCTTCTCCTGTGGCCTGGAAAGGGGTGTCTTGGGTTCAAGCCCCAAGACACCCAGCAGCGGTCTGCAATCGCTGGGCGCAGCCATCTAAAGGCTGTGCCCAGTGATGCAAACCTGGAAGGAGCTCTGAAACTAAGCACCCTCGCGTGGCCCCACTACATAACAACTGCGCTGCTTCTTTGGAGGCAGCGCATCGTGATATAGTCATGGTGACGGCTGTGGAACGGCCACCGCCATTTTGTACGTGCTGAGCACATACTAGGGTTGGGGGGTGCGGAAGTGCTGCCGCTTCCTAACCCTAGTACATACTCAGCATTTACTTGAAGGCCCATCTGTAACGGGCCTAAGTGTATCTTACTTTATAGATTACACTATATGTTTTTATACATAGGTTTACATTACACATTTATAGATGGTTCAAATGGAAACAGAAAGACATACATGATGGATTGGCATGGGAAGACAATATTTTAATAGTTATACAAACACGCATAAACACTAAATGCTTGAAACTTAATGCTTGGCTTTTGAATTGTGAGCTTTACAGAATACGGAGAAAGTGTGTGTGTGTGTGGGTGTGTGGTGTGTGTGTGTGTACTACGTTTCTTTTATGAGATCATTTTAAAAGAAAAATAAACTTTTAATCCTCACATCATTATTTAGCCTAACTAAGAAGAATTCTGAGTGATGCATTAATTTGCATCAGAGAATGTAGCAAGTGATAACCTTCAACTCTCTCCTGTAGCAAGAGGCTAAAACTGAAAGGGGTCTCGGTCTTCAGAAGTCAAATTCATTGATGTATTTTGCTGCTTTGAGATTTGTTAAATGAAGGCACCATACGAGTTCAACCACTGGAACAAGAGATAGCAATATTAATGTTTGTAATGATAATGTCATAATCAGGTTTACAACATTTTAAACTTGCAAGAGCAGAGTTAATTTATTCTAACTATAGAACGTCAAGCTTTATCATGTTTTCCCCTCAAATTATGGAGCCATCGGAGATAGGTTTATTTTTATTGCAGCTGTCACTCTAGAACAATCACATTTTAGATCCTTAACTACGATTCTGTATTTTTTTCTAAGACATATATAACATGTGTGTGTGTGTGTTTTAAAGTCACCTTGTTGACTAAAGTGAAAAAGTGTCATTTCTGGTGCTATCAGTCACTGTGCAGTGTTAAGCAAGCTGATTTTATGAGCTGGAGAAAAACCCATGGCTCATAAACTAGGTGAGTGAATTATGACAGTCTTTCAACTACGTTAATGAAATTCCTAAGACATCAGCATGGTACATTAGTCTCCCTAACATTTAGCTTTATTAAACACACAGATCAATGAGAGGTTGTCTCATGTGTCAATTGTTCTACTCTTTCCTAACAATATTAATGTTTCTTTATGACAGAAGGTTCTGTAAACAAACAACATAAAGTCCATTGTCAGGATGTATTGTTGGAATCAGAGTCAAGATCTGAACCAGGACCCTTTACATTGTTTCTATAATGTCTTACTGCTGGAAGCACCCTCTTAATAAAGGGTGCTTTGCTGCAAAAGGAATCTACTGAAGAACAGCCATGTCATGCTCACTCACTTTTTAATAGGGTTTCTGCATGGCATCAACATGAATAATTCTCCTTCTATATTGCCCCCTTTTCACTTTGTGTTGCTCTGCAGAATATAGAAAGCTCTGTTTTAAAAGTGTAATGCAAAACAACTGCCATGGAACAGCTAGAGAATCTCCTGAACTGCCAGTGCACCACAGAGCAGCTGCCTCGTGGTTTTTGTTTTTCCAAATAACACTCTGGCAGGTTATAGACCGCCGCTTTGAGACGGTCTGCCGCCGCCACTGTTTGCTCCGTAAGGGAGCCGTCGCAGCCACACCGCGCAGCTCCCTTACGGAGCAAAAAAGAAGCTCCAAAATGGAGCTTCTTTCTGCGGCGCCTCTGTGACATTGCAAGGCGCCGCTGGCACACTCGCAACGTCACAAGCGCCGCGACACGTTTGGATGCACAGCATCCGATACATAAAGATGGCGCCAGCCGTGTGGAACGGCCGGCGCCATATTGTACGGACAGATTCCGTATTAGACCTGCGGACGTCCCAAGTGCCGGTTTGTAACCGGCCTAAGTTACGCTTGATGTGGGTCACCTAGATTTTAGCTGTTTGCTTTTCTATCTCTTCCAATTGGGATGAATATTTTATTTCCTGATACCTCAATTTATCCCTGGGGATGACATTTCAGAGAAGAAATTTGCTCTGAGGAGGGGGGGAGAGATGGTAGTAATATACTTAACCAATGAGTATAGTTCCCAGCATTGATCTTTACTTAACAATATGGCCATTGTGCTCAGGAAGAATTCAAATACAGTTTTCCATTGGAATTTACATTTATTTTTTTCTTTCTATTCTGTTCTTGATATTTCTATAAATTCTACACTGAAACATGGGTGAACTATTTTTTTACAGCATTTCTCTCTTTCTCTCTCTCTTCTTTCTTTCTTTCTTTCTTTCTTTCTTTTTTCTTTCTTTCCTCCTCCTCCTCCTTTTTTGGTGGGCAATATTTTGTGCAAGATTCAGAATAACATTTTTCACCAGTGGTAGTTTGCTATTGTCCACAGCTGTATAGACAATACAGAACTGAATGGATCAATCGACTAAAATATACCTTCTGGTGATATACATATACAGGTGATAAAGGTCATAGACTGCTACTACCCACTAAATCATTATTTGTTTTATTCATCGAAAAGTTTTAAAGACAAGCATTTGACTGAATAAAATTTACCTGAATGTTGGAGTATCTGGAAGTCCATTACTCAACAGATCATCTACTTACAGATAACGTATATCTAAAACAAAATTATTCCACAGAAAATGTCTGTAAATGCACTTGACATACAAATAGACCTGTTGATTTAGTTTGTCATTCTTTCACCTAATATATATACCTTTCCACCACTGATCTATATTATGACCAGAATTTGGCAGCATGTACTGGATACTATTGGACTATAAATCAGCAAATGTTCAAATGTTGTATACTTGCTGTCAGCAGATTGCAGAATCAAAATATAGTATCAAATATACTATTGGAGGAATAGCATTTCTAAATAAAAAACAAGATTTCAGATTGAAAATCTTTCCTACAACCTGCTGCAATTCTACATATGAAAGTAACTCGCATTCTACTATTTTAGAAATTTGGTTTTATTTTAATCAACCATAATCCGCTATTGAATATTCAAAGCATGCATAACAAAGGGCTACCTTATAGTTGCATGTTGGAATAGCACTTAAACATAAACACTTGTTTTATAAAACAAATAAACAAACAACAAAAACAATTCTCTAACCTCTGAATTTAACCTGTGTGTGTGTGTGTGTGTGTGTGTGTGTGTGTGTGTATCTTTTTTCTCTGTGCTTTGCCAAATTGAGAATAAGTTGTTACACTGAGCAGATTTGTTTTACCTGAAATACTATATTTAAATTCAATGGTTAGCTACATCTGCACAATTTTCTGTTCTAAAATATTTTAGAAAGCTTATATGTTATATACAATTATGTATGTGTTCTACTACATTCTTTCTTGAAGAAGGTGTTTAGTTCCTCGGAATTCAGTCCACAGTCACAACAAGTGTCTTTGGAGTTCTGGGTGCAGCAGAAGGACAGCTGACATCTTCTCCATGAAGCTCTGGGGAAGACAGGACAGCAGCAGTGATAGGCACTTATGTGGAGTCATGTTCTATTGATGTATTCCCCCCCATAGGGGAGGGACAGGGAGCATGCCCACAAGTGTTTCTGCACCCCACTAAGCCTGGGGCTGTTGTAGTCACCTGGAAAGATGTGGAGGAGACTGAGGGGCAGAGCCATTAGCTCTTCCTGCTGCTTGTGAGCCAAATAGATGCTAATTTGCTAGCACACTTTCTTTTTCAACTATTATTGCACTACCATTGGGATACTACCATCTGGATTTAAGAGTAAAATGAAATATTTAAGCCAGTGGATAATCAGTGCTTCAGCCAGTTTCTACCTTTTGAATTAATAAGAGAAATGTTGAGAATTGTTTCTAAGTAATGTTAAGGTTGCTGACTGACTGGAAGCAGAAAGACTTTCGGTGATGTAAAGCAGACTTGCAATAAGGAGCTGCCAGAGGCTGCTCTGGATGTGATTAGGCTGGGACTGTAGTGACCAGATGGACCACTCCCAAAGCGGGCTGCCACCAGGGTCCCTAATGGGCTGCAGACAGGAGTGGATTTTCACCACTCCTTTTTGGGCCAGCTCTTGTGGCCTTGATGCAGCTTCAGGGCATGTGTCATGTAAATGCTATGCCCTCAAAGTGGCCAGTCACCCCATTATTTGGCCTGTCTGTTTTAGGCCTTTCTAAAGGGAATGGCAAAAAAAATAAGATAAAGATGATTAATATGGCATATATTTCAAAGGGATGTGGATGTTAGAGTGAGGTGCATAGAAAAATTGGGGGGAGAGAAATAACTGATATTATGATAGGGATTGTTAGATGGGAATAAAAGGTTTGTTTGGCATAATAGAAATAGGTATTGCTAAAATGCAAAGTGATATGGCTTTTGTTTAACCTAGGTTAGGTAAGGATTAATAAATAAAAGGTTAAATATTATTTTTAAAGCTTATTGATAATTTTAATGATTTTATAAAAATGTTAGATTGTCTTTCCGTGTGGAATATATATACTTGATTATATGAATTCCAGATTTGAATATTATTAATAATTTCATTTTATAGAAAAGAGGTTGATGACTTAGAAACAGCATACCTTCCATTCCATTTATTGCAATTTACTTTTAATAAGAAGGAACTCATACATTAAGGCCAGGCAAAAACAAAACTAACTTGAGGTACCCAGCCAGAGTAACACTGCAATTCTAATGAAGTATACAAAGGAGTTTAATGTTGCTTACTCCGTTTAGAATTGCACTCGTAATCCATTAATGTAGATGGTAAGAATGTCCCTAAGGACAAACTGATAAATGTTGTCAACATTCAGGGAGAAAAAAAGTATATCTTAGAATGCAGGTTAAATAGTGTTACAGCCATGAAGATGATGAAAATATTACATACAAAATCCCTCCAAATAGGGACGGAAGAAAAGTTGTTGTTTTTTTACAAAAAATAATACAAGTTAAACCATAGACATATTTTATATTATAATGTAATTAAACTATGAATAACCTTAAAAACCATTTAAAAGAGGCAATTAAAATAATTGAAAAGCAATGTAGAAAAGTGCAATTAAAAACATCATAGCACACAATTTTTTTTTCCTGTTAAAACAATATCCAATCTTGAAAATTTGTCAGAATGTAAACAAGCATTTGTCAGCATTATATACTGCAGGAACAGTGAAAAATTGGGCAAATTTTATCCACAATCATAGATAGTATATTTCTCTGAGGTTGCACATTTGGATCGTGCAATTGCATAATTGGATTATGCATAATTCCTATTTAACAATAGTTGGCAAAATGCTATTTTCTACAACTTGCTTTTTTTTGCTGATTTTATGTTTCTTTTAATGTTTATGGTGAGGCTCATTCAGTTTGATTAACCTTTCTTTTTCCTTTTTATGGAAACCATGCATTTTTGTATATGTTATCAAAATGGCCTCTGGCAAATTAAAGACTGATTGAATTAGGAACAAACAAGTACTATGATATGAATTTTTGTGACACTTGGAATGCATTCATTCTATGATTTTGTTTACAACTTCAATCTTTGAGCTTTTAGTTTGCTCATTTTGTGGTAAGTATGTGTTTTCCACTGTGATTTATTTAAGAGACTTCTTTTAAATGTGGCAACATTGGCTGAATCAGATGAGCCCTTGAAATTACAAAAAATGCATGTTTTCAACTTAAGAGAGTGCCTGAAGCACTCGGAATAAGAACGTGTGTCATTGGTATATATTGTTCTCTTTGCAATGTCACTTCAGGGTTGCATAATGCAGCTCCTATCAGTACATCATTGAACAGGAAGAAAAGAGTCCTTTGTCTAAAGAAAGAGAAAGCTAGAAAAAGAATATGGCCGCCTGATCTGTAGCTATCCAAATGAGTCTGGTTGTGATTGTGATAGTGAATTCAATGTATTTTCTTAAGAACAGGGCTGGCTAGCTTGGAATTCTGAATAGGAGGACCAATCCAAGATGTAATACCATGTCTGAAGTCTCATTTGTTCACATTTTATTCCCATTCAACAGAGTTGGGTTGACAACTTCTGTAGGGCTGACAGCAATTTTCTATTTCTGATTGGGAGATTGTTTGATGGCTGCATCAGTGAATGAGTTGTGGTTTAGGGGATGGAGATTAGTGCAATTTTTAATAGATAGATATTGACAAACAAACAAAATTAATGCAGTAAAATAGCATACACAGAGACACACACATGAAGGATTAACATACAGAACTTAATAAATGACAATGTATTTGGTGTACGTTCATTTATTACTTATTTTCTTTCTTTCTTTATTTTTATTTATGGTCATGTATTTTTCCGGTGACAGTATTTATTTATTTATTTCCAGGATTTATATCCCTCTTTTCTCCCACCATGGGATTCAAGGTAGGTTACAATATAGTAAAAAAAGACAGAGCTAATTTTTTTTTTTTTTTTACAAAAGGTAAAAATAATTAAATAATGCCAACATTAAAACACAGATTTAGAACAGCATAGTTAAAAACAGTAAAAATCACTAAACATTAAAACAGTACATCACATTATTCAAATAAAATCTACCCACCAAAACCCTGCCTAAATAAAAATGTCTCCAGCTGCCAGTGGAAAGAGAGCAGAGAGGGGGCTGAACTGACCTCGCATGGCAGGGAGTTTCACAGTCTGGAAGCAGCCATAGAGAAGGCTCTCTCCCGAATCATCACCAACCACACTTGTGAAGGTAATGGGATTGAACAAAAGCCCTCTCCTGCTTAATTTAGCACTTGGGCTGGCTTGTATAGGGAGATACAGTCCTTCAGATAGTCTGGACCCAAGCCGTTTAGGGCTTAAAAGGTCAAAACCAACACCTTAAATTCTGCCCTGAAATGGACAGGTAGCCAGTGTAGCAATTTCAACAAGGGAGTGACATGATCTTTGTAACCAGCCCCAGTCAACAGTCTGGCTGCAGCATTTTGGACCCACTGCAGTTTCTGAACAGTTTCCAAAAGCAGCCTCCTGACTTCTCAAGGAATAGGCACAGCTGGCACACTAGTTTTAACTGTGTAAATGCACTCCTGGACACAGCTGAAACTTGGGTATCCAGGCTCAGATCTGAATCCAGGAGCATACCCAAGCTGCAAACCTGAGATTTCAGAGGGAGTTTAACCCCATTCATCACAGGCAGTATCCCTCTTTCCTGGTCTGCCTTTCAACAAAGCAGGAGCACCTCTGTCTTGCCTGGATTAAGTTTCAGTTTGTTCACTCTCAACCAGTCCATTACTGACAGTAGACACTGGTTCAGTACAGAGACAGTTTCCTTGGAGTCAGAAGGATAGAGTCATCAGCATATTGGTGACACCACACCCCAACACTCTTTGCCCACAGTTTCATGTAGATGTTAAATAACATGGGGAACAGAACAGAACAAAGGACCCTACAGGTCAACAAACAGAGGGTCAAATAGGAGTCTTTCAATATGACCTTCTGAGTTCGCTCTATCCAAGAAGGACTGAAGTCACTGTAAGACAGTCCCCCCAAGTCCCATCCCAGAGAGGTGACCCAGAAGGATACCATGGCTAATGGTACTGAAAGCCACTGAGAGATCCAGTAGGACCAGGTCTGAAGCCAGATTGAAATGCATCTGGATAATCCATTTCATCCAATAACCCCTGGAGCTGGGAGGCCACCGCATGTTTCAACACCTTGCCCAAAAAGGGGATATTTGAGACTGGCCAATAGTTATCAAATCTGTGAGATCTAGGGAAGTTTTTTTTTTTCCAGTAGTGGCCTCATCACAGCTTATTTTAGACAAGCTAAGAACCTGCCTTCCTGTAGTGAGGCATTCATTACTTCCTTTACCCAGTCAGCCAGTCTTCTTTTGCCTGTCCTTTTCTTTGGATGCCCACACTAAATGTTCAGCTGAAATTTTATAATTGCTGGAATGCTACATAATTGGTGACTGAAGGAAAATTCCATTTGATGGAGCAGCATTTTTGGCACCTGTAACACCAAACAAAAATTACCACAGCAAACTTAAGCAGCAACTACTTCAAAAAGGATATCTTACTCATATCATTGATGACAACATCAAGAGAGCAATCGTCATTTTGACAGAAAATATTAGCCAACAATGTTTTCCATTTGTGATAGATTTCCAACCAGTATCTCTGAACTACTATACAAGCTGTCTTTTAAATCACAAGTCAGTAATCCTGACTGCAGGGATGTGCTTATTTAAATTATTAGGTCCTACAAGGTAGAATGAGTAATTTAAACTTATTTCTCCTCACTGCAGGACTGACTGTTTTCATGAACTGAGCAGTGTTGCTGATCCAATCAATAGTTTGGGATACTTCAAAGGTAGTGATTGGAGGTGTGCTAATACAAAAGAATACAAAAGAAAATGAATCTAATGTGCAATAGTGCTAACACTTTGACTATAACTTTTAGATAATAATTAAAAAGGTGTTCAGTGGAGATTGATGAAAGTCAATCCAGACTCAACAGAGATCAAGTGAGAGAAAGATGAAGTCTGCTAAGAAACATATTGTGTATGCTTTTTTGCTACAGTATATTTTAATTTATTTCTTAGTCAATGTAGAAATCTCTAATAAAGGAGGCTGCCCGCCTCAGCAGGATGGCCTGGTTGCAGCGAAGGGAGAGCTTGCCGGCCACGCTCCTCCTTCGGCTCGATGCAGCCCCAGAAGCCTGTTTGCAGGCTGCCCGAGCTGGGATTGGCCATTGGTGGGCGGAATGGGAGGCACTTCCACCCTACTGCTTGGGACTACATGTCCCAGTGATTACTGGGAGGCGGAAGTGCCTTCCAATTGAGTGGTGTCATCTCCCAGTGCCTCCCAGAATTGGCTGGGAGACCGGGAGGCAGGTCCTCTGCCCCATCTCGGCCACCCATTGGGTTGGAGGCCTATTTAAGGCTGCAAGGCGCTCAGGATGGTGCCATTTTCAGCTCGGTACACCCACCCACCCTCCCTCTTTGAGAGCAGGGTTTGCTGTGACAACTTCAGGGGTGGTTGCATAGGTCTAGGATCTGGTGGGTGTGGTTTCCAGTGCTGTGTTGCACTGGATCGGGAGTACAGTGGGGACATGGGGGATGCTGAGAATGATGCAGTGTTGTCATTGCGAGGGCAACATCAATGCAACGTCCCCCGTTGACAAGGGATGGTGAGGCGAACAATTGCATGAGCACTTACTGGAGAACAGATGGGTGATTAATTGGTCTGCCCCTTGTCATCCTGAAGCTTGGCCATGACCAAGCACTTGGGTTGATGGATGGCAGATCCAGACCTCATGCATTGACGCCAACCCTACATTTTGGTTGTTATAGGCGCATTACAGACCGCCCCTTTGAGGCGGCCTGTAGGCACTGCTTTCTCCGGTGTATCGGGGCCTCAGCTGCCAGACCAGCAGCCTCCGAGGCCCCAATCCGCTGCTTTCCAGGCTGCGGGGAAGCGGCAAAAGGCCGCTTCCCCGAAGCCTGGAAAGGGGTGTCCTTGGGACTTCAAGCCCCAAGGACAACCTGTGGCAGCAGGGAGGAGGAGAAAGGGGCCACTTGGTCCCTTTCTCCCTTGCATTGCTGGGTGCAGTCATTTAAAGGCTGCGCCCAGAGATGCAAAACAGGAAGGAGCTCCAAAACGGAGCTCCTTCTTGCTCTGTGGAAAGGGTGCACTAAGCGCCCTGGTGCGGAGCGACGATGTCACATCCGCCCCGCCCCGTATAGAAGCAGCCCGGTCGTGACGTCGTCATGGCAGCCCCCATGTGGAAGGGGCGCCACCATTTTGTATGGACTCATTCCGTACTAGGGTTAGGGACGTCCGGAAGTGATGCCCCTTTTTAACCCTAGTATGGACTGAGTCCATACTTAAAGGCCCATCTGTAATGGGCCATAGTTATGTTAAATAAAGTTGTGGCCTTTTCTTCCCAATTCATGAATGTTGTGCTTATTCTGTGGCAGCTCCTATTCAAGGCAATCGGTATGATTGCATGGCTATATGAATTGTGAAACTGAGAGGCATTGTGCAGAAATTAAGAGCCCTTTCACACTATTATTTATAGCAGTATTATTGCAATTCAGTTGCTGTGGTTGCATCCTGTAGAATCCTGGGACTTGCACATTGGAGAAGTACTAGAACTTTCTGGCTGAAAATTACAAGTACCCCTTCCTAAAATACAGATCTCAGATCCAGCAGTTGAAGTGGAATCATACCACTATAATTCTGTGGTGTGAAAGGGCTATAAAATGGTGGTGGCTACAGGAACCTCACCCACCTCTTCTGGACTATAAAAAAGGGGAAAGAGGTAAAGGAAATTTTTAAAAATGAAGCTGACATCAACAAGAGTGGATTGTCCAGTGCCCATAGGGATTTTTTCTACTATGCTGCATACTGAAATGAAGCTAGGTCCCTTGTTCATAAAACTTTACTAAATCAAAGATTAATAAATTGCTGCCAGATTAAGATTAAGAAATATTAGAGATGATGACATTTGCTACTGTGGTAGGCACCATATCTGGTGAAAAGATGTAATGTTTCATTTGTTCATGTATGGTACATGCACAGTGGTACATGCACATATGCAGTGTCACTATTGCAGACATTTCAGAAAATTCAAACAGAGAGATCCAATAGTGCAAAAAAGTTAGCACATTTATTTAAACCGGCTGCTTTTTGTGGAATCATTTTCAAACCCAGAAGAAAGATCAACAGATGCAATTCCTTTTTTATAGGGATTCAGACAAAAAACTTTTGGCTGTTCATTGATGGGTACATAGAATTTCAGCATAAGCACATTCCATTCTCTTATAGCAATAGGATGTACATCTCTATACTGCTTATAAGCACTCCCTAAGCGGTTTACAAAGTCTAAGCTAATTGCCCCCGACAATCTGGGTACTCATTTTAGTGACCTTGGAAGAATGTAAGCCTGAGTCGAGCTTGCACCCTTTTGCTGGTATTGAACTCACAACCTTATGGTTTGTGAGTGAGTGGCTGCAGTACAGACATTTAACCACTGTGCTACCAGGGCTCTTATTGATTACAGAAAACAAATTTTAAACACACATGTGTACCACCACCAATCCTCTGATCAAAACTGCCTTAACTCACTATCTCAGTAAACATTCCAACATCCTTTGTTTCAACAAATGTGGACATTTATGTTCCACTTTAGATAATGAATCATGCCATGCAAGAATCATGAAACTGTCATTTGACCTGCCTGGTTATTTATTACAGAAACAGCCTCCTGCCTTATTTCCAGGCCTTCTAACTTTTAACATATTGGGTATTTTTCTATTAAATTAATTTTATTAATTTTTGTCCTCCTCATCACAATACTGTTTAGAACTGATATGAGAGTTGTGGTCCAAATCCACCTGGAGGAGCACATAATACCATCTGTGTCCTATGGTATGTCTGCACAAATTGTTTCCTACAGACAGCTAACTAGGTGAGACCAGCTGAAATAGCTCACCAAGTTCTTCATAACTACTTCCAGTGTGCTTTCAAAACTCTCCAATTTTTCCTAGAACATGAAATTAAGTGTGCCCCTCTACATAACTTACAGGCTTCATTTTGTGTGATCCATTACAAGTCAGGGAGGCCTGGGGTATATAAATTGAAAAATAGTACAATACTTGCTTTTAGAAATTCTCTGTAATAAAATATTTAAAACTACATTTCAAGGGCAGTTAACTATCTCACAAAACTCTTTGAAAGGAAAGCAAAAGTCCTGTTTGCCTCAGAGGGAAGCCGCCGTGGAATAAACACTATACACAGCAATTGGAAGAAAAAAGGCCACAACTTTATTTAACACAACAATAACAACCAAAACATAGGGTTGGCTCAATTTACAGCGCTTTCTAAATAAAGGATAATAATAATAATCATAATAATATAATAATAATGATGATGATGATGATGATGATGATGATGATGATGATGAATGAGGACTGGATCATTCATCCATTAGCCCCAAACTGAATGGAAGAACCAAAGAGCTTGGTCTCGGCCAAGCTTTGGGATGCCAAGGGATAGACAAGATAATGCCCATCTGTTCCTATAATCAATCATGCGATTGATCGCATCTCTGCATATGCGCATCATTGCATCTCTATCCCTCGCCAACGGGGGATGCTGTATCGACATTGCCTCCGCAATGGCAACACCGCATTGCTCAAAACACCCCCGTGTCCCCATTGGACTCCCGAGCCAGCGCTACGCAGCCCTGGAAACCATGCCCACCAGATCCAAGACCTATGCAACTACCCAAAGTTGTGACAGCAACCCAGTTCCCAAAGAGGGCGGGTGGGTGAGAGAGCTGAGCAGGCAATGGCGCCGACCAGAGTGCCTTGTGGCCTTAAATAGGCCAGTCCTCCAATGAGAGGCCAGGATGGGGTGGAGGACCCTTCTTCTGGCCTCCTAGCCAATCCCGGGTGGCTCCACCTGATGACGCTGCCCAATTGGGAGGCACTTCCACCCCCGCTGCCTTCTGGGACCTGGAGTCCTGTCGTCGTGAATGGAAGTCCCCCCTTTCCCTCTGGCCAATCACGGCCCAGGCGGCCCCACAAAGGGGTTTCTGGGGCCGCCTGAGCTGGGAGGGTGTGGGCGCTGACACCGCAGGCTCTCCCCAAGTGGCAACCAAGCCATCCCGCCGAGGTGGGCAGCCTCCTTTATATCCTGTAGAACCAGACCAGGCATACAACTTCTTTCTTGACAACTTAAAAAAAGAAAACAAAAACAAATCACCAGACAGCACAACTCTATTTCAAATAGAAAGAATAACAAACAAAAATATTTTATAAAACAAAATTCCAAGTGCACAAAGGAGTGATACTTTTATTGGTTAACTAAAATGACACAAAACTTATTGTGCAAGCTTTTCAAGTGCCACTGGTTTCTTCAATAGGCAAAAGATGTTAAAAATTATACAGGAGGGGAAGAAAGTGAAGGTGCGGATTCACAGGCCTACATTTTGTATCAGATGTTGTTGTTGTTGTTGTTGTTGTTGTCGTCATCATCATCATCATCATTATCCAGTTTTCCCCTCAATACTGGAACTCAATGAAGCTTACAATTAAAATAAAATGCAATTAAAAGCATTGAAATAGAATTCAAATGTTAAAATATTAAAACACAACACTTATTAAAACAATAAAATGTAGTTTAAAAAAAGATAAAAGCACTTAAAACCAGTACAATTAAAACTTTAAAAAATTCCAGCCTGTCTCTGTTGTAGGTCACTTGGTTTGGGGAAATCTCAATGTAGGCAGAGGCCACTCTCCTCTTGGACATGTGGCAATCAAGACAAAGGAAAGTAAAATTTAAACTCTGTGAACAGCAGTAAAGCAACTCTTCTTGGGATCCAGGGCATCTCTGTCACTTGTGAAACCTCAGGTCACTTTCATAGGATGCTGCCACACTGTAAAACTAATGCAGTTTGACCCCGCTTTGACTGTCACAACTCAATGCTATGGAATGCTGGGATTTGTAGTGTGTTGTGGCACTAGATCTCTCTATCAGAGAAGGCTAAATATCTCACAAAACAAAAAATACCAGAGGCATGGTACAGACCACCTCAAAGGGGCAGCCTGCACCTGCCCATGTTCATGGGCAGGGCATGTTCAGGGCATGCAATTGGAAAGGCGGGATATAAATAAAAATATTATTATTATTATTATTATTATTATTATTATTATTATTATTATTATTATTATTCTAAATGTACCCATCACGTGAAGCTGTCCACAAGTCTGGAACTGGTTGCCTGGGGGAGAGGCAAGTTCCCTGAAAGATTTTGAGTTCCCCAAAGTTTACTCATGACTTGTCCTTATCATCTACCTGGATTACAGCTCTTTGGCTAGCCCTATGTTAGTTCCAGAAATCCAGACAGTCTCATTGGCAGTTTATCTGTTCATTATGCAAAACTGTGTTGTGAGTCAGTGTTATGACCCCAATCTGCCCCTCATATTTTATACCAAACCAATATTAAAATAGGCACTCTCTGAGTGACCTGTATTTGACCCCTGTGGAAGCCAACCCTCTGCATTGGAGACATGCAAAGCTACCTCTCAGTAAAGTTGCCGGCGTAAAGAGCTAGCAACGGGGTGGAGGGCACCCAGTTTGCTTAAATTATTGGAATTTTCCTGCATCATCTTTTGTGCTTGGAGAAGGTGGTGGAATTCTGGCCAAGGCATGAAGCTAGCTGTGCAAGGTAAGACCAGTAGGCTAATCCCTTTGTCTGAGGTATTTGCATCCATCAACCATTGCATTCAAACCAATCTCAAACACTCTAAACCCCATCTAAGGTAACTTAATCCATTCTACTGTGGGATTCTCCTCCCCATGCTCTTTTCAGGGTATAGATTTTGGGTGGAAACAGCCCATCTTTGGGCTAGTTTCCAAGCAAGCAAGCAGGCAAGCCCCTCTGTGTCTGCTACCCCTCCCTTCCACTGCAGCTACTGAACCTCCTCATTCCAGACTTTTCTTCACTCTGGACTCAAGACTCGTAATTCACTGCTCCCACATTTCTTTAGCCCTGATTTCTTTAGCCCTTGTGTTCATGAGTGAAGGTGTGTGTGTGTGTGTGTGTGTGTGTGTGTGTGTGTGGTATTTATTTCCCATCAATAAAGTTTTGGGCCTGAAAAGACAGGCCAAAATAAAGCTGCTTCAGGTCACTTTGGTGGTGTGCTGTTTAAATGACACACGCACCTTAAGAGGCCAGAAGCTGCACTCCAGTCCTTAAGACTGGAATGTGGCTTTGGCACAGGTTCTGGCCTCTTAGGACTCATGTAGCATTTAAGCAGCATACATCTATAGTGACCTGAAGCAGCTTTATTTTGGCCTGCCTGTTCAGGCCCTTTTGTTTCTTATTTGAAACTATGGAACTTTGTGTGATTATGGACCCAGTAAAAGCTGGGTGGCATCCTTAACCCAGCTGGTTAAGACTCTCATGAGCTAATTACAAATTCCCACTAACTAAAATACATTGTTTTTTGTGGGGTTTTCGGGCTATCTTGCCATATTCTAGAAGAGTTTTCTTTCTGACATTTTGCCAGCATCTGTGATACAGATGCTGGCAAAATGTCAGTAAGAAAACTCTTCTGGAACATGGCCACACAGCCCGAAAACCCCACAAAAAACTATGGATGCCAGCCATGAAAGCCTTCGAGTCCACATTAAAAAACATTGGTTTTCCCCCCAGATCCGAAGCATGTAGGGTAACAGTGGGTCAACTAAAGCACATACACCAACCCCACAAGTTTTATTTTATATTCAGGAGATTTTTAGATAGGAAACAAGCTGATTATTATTATTATTGCTTATTTCCATATAAGGATGGGCATAAAGCAGCTTCTTCACCACTTTTTCTTACTGCAGAACCCCTGTCCCTTTAACATCTACATACATACAGCTATTTAACAGGTAATAGTTTTCTAAATACACCAAAAGTACCAGATCCTCTCTGATCTTGGAAGCTAACCAGGGTTACTCTGTTTAGTACTTAGAGGGAGACCACAAATGAATGTCAGATGTTACTTTAAGCATTCCTTGCTTTAAAAAACATATGAAATGCACGAGGTCAGCTTAAGTCAACAGGTATCTTGAAGGCACATACCCAGGCACATAATTCTCCCAGGGATGGGGATTGCACAAAGTTTGGAATGATGTTTGCTACAGCTAAGTGTGTTTATTGTTGCCGATGCTCAACCTCCTCCCCATATTCCATTTCCAAAAAGGGAACATTTATACTGACTTGATTTGAATAGGATTACAATAAAAGGGCTCACCTTCATTTCTAATTCTCCAAGGCTCAGAAATGTGGTCTGAATGACAGGTGTGACACTCATTCACAAAATTAATTGTAAAGTAGTAGCAGGTTCGTTTCTTGAAGCACCATTAAGTATAGTGACAGCAGGTTCTCTCTCATACTTCGTCTTCAATAGGAGCTAGAGACATAAATTGTATCTGATCTACAGATTTATGCCACTTTGATTGTCATTGGACTCTTTCACATGAGGGAAAATTGGAGGGTTAAAGTGGAGGTAATGCAGGGTCATCCATGGTTCACAGCTGCTTTTCACATGATGCTGCATGCAATCAGGAGAGATTCCAGAGAGAATGTGAGGTGAATTAGGAAATAAGCAAATTCACAAAGCTACCAGATTTACATTTCCATTTTGCTTGCAAA
>NC_056524.1:118668065-118682658 GCF_019175285.1 Sceloporus undulatus
GGGTTTGGGCTATGTGCCATGTTCCAAAAAAGTTTTCTTCCTGACGTTTTGCCAGCATCTGTGGCTGGCCATCTTCAGAGAATGCTTTGACTGGAAAAAGTTGGGTGTATATATACTGTGTGAACCTGGGAGTGCAGGAGTGATTGCATGTGTATTGTTCTGTGCTGATGGCTGGCTTCAGGCTGGGAGGCTAATGCAAAAGACCTGAAATTGACAAAGACCTGAAACAAATTGATTACCCATCTTAGGAAAATAAAAAAAAACCAAGAGACTGCTTACTTCCAATACTGTAATGCATTGAGGGAACTTTTGTTCACCCCTTTAAAGCCATTTTCTAAGGCTTCTTACCTGACCATGGAAGAATGCAGAAGTACTACAATCCCAAAACAGATATGAGATATTCGCTTTAAATTTTACCTCACCCCCTCTCCCTTCTTAACTAGGATTATCAAATTTTCACTTCCCTCAAAAACTCTATAGATTTATTGGACTTTATGTAAAAGAGGATCAATTGGGCTTTATTCCATCCCACCAAACAGCTGACAATGTGCAAAGTTCTCTGAACTTGGTTCATCATTATAAATGTTTTTAAAGCCTCCAGCAATCCTTTCCCAGAATTCTGGGAAGAAGTCAACTGCCTGGAGGGAACTTTTCTCCTTGAAACTTTGCAAATTCTATAGTTGAGAGACCATGTTCCTTCTGGGTGATTAAAGATGTATTCAAAAGCACCTCTCAAGATAAATAATTGCAGATCTGATTTTTTTCCCCTGTATTCAAAGGAAAACCTGGAAAGGCTGCCCTTTTACCTCCCTCTTCTCTTTGCTCTGTCTGTAGAGTCTCATGTGTGGATACATATATATGCTGATACAAAGTAGCAAAAGTGGCTGACTCAAATCACAGGATTACTTTCTCTGCTAATGATACACCTCACTTTTCTGTAGCTGAATCCCTCCTGCAAGCCATGTAGACCCAAGTAAGTAACTTTCATTGGGTTGGAAGGTTTTTTGAGTTAACATCTATGTATGTATCACCTATCTATGAATGATTCTATCATTCTCTTACTAGCTATTTGGAAACTATTACCAACATCTTCTGCCAATAGAATTATTTAGGGGAGAAAATCATAGCTTAAAGTTCCACTCAAATAAAATCATATTATGTTCATGATTAACTGAAAAGTGATCTGGAATTATGAAATCATAAATCTTTCCAGGATGAGCATGGTTAGAGCACTCAACATTGCATCTGTATCAGACATGTGGCGGTGACTGTTTCAAATCCTCAGGTTACTATACCTCCTAAGAACACAGTTCTGTACAACTATCCTGGGAGTAAGTCCACTTGAACTCAGTGATGTTTGGTGTGGTGAACGGATGTAGCCAATTGCACTATAATTTCTATAACAAAGAAAAGAGAAATATCTTTTTGACAGTTCAAATATTCCTTGTGTGTGTGTGTGTGTGTATAGCAATAGCAAGTACATTTCTATACCGTTTATCAGTGCACTTAAGCACTCCTTAAGAAGTTTACAATGTGTAAGCTAATTGCCCCCAACAATCTGGGTACTCATTTTAACAACCTTGGAAGGATGCAATCCTAAGTCAAGCTTGTGCCCTTTGCAAGCATTGAACTTGCAACCTTGCAGTTAGTGAGTAAGTGGCTGCAGTATAGGCACTTAACCACAGCACTACCAAGGCTCATAATACCTTTCAAATGTAGTGTCTCAGTTGTATATACAAACCCATTTCTTCCCTACCACTTTCCCTACATGTTGGTGGAAGCCATGAGGGCCTTAGTCCTGAGGTAATACGATGAGGAAGATAAAGAAATCTTAAACCCAAGATAGCATGTTATACCTCCTGCTCAATATGACTCTCCTCCCTTGTATGGGAAAGGGTGCCATAAGCAATTTATTTGCTTATATACATTTATTAACATAAGAAAGAGAAGAGCGTTTAAAAAAGAGAAAAGTCAAATTCATAATTTTTAAACAACAAAATAGAAATGAAATAAAAAAATATGATCCATAAATAATCTCTTATCTGTCTCTGAAGATTTTCACACGGCATCGTTATATCGTTCCTTTATCGTCTCAAAGTGTAGTGAAATCGTCTTAACAGATAGACGATTCCAAAAGATTTTCACATGAGGTTGTTAGTGTTCTTAAAACGTTGATATTTCAGAATTCAGCAATAAATGATTACAAAATGATTTCAAAATAGTTACATTCACACACTGGACACAGCAATGATTTAAGAACAATTTAGCAACGATTTAGGAACACTAACAGACTCATGTGAAAATCTTTTGGAATCGTCTATCTGTTAAGATGATTCCACTACATTTCGGGAAGATAAAGGAATGATATAACGATGCCATGTGAAAATCTTCTCTGTCTCTGCAGTGCAGGATTCTAAGTCATTGGTACTTTGTGGACCAGCTGGTGAATAGTAGCTCCAAGCAGCAGAATTACACTGATATTGCTCTCCTTCTTTCAGTAAGCCCCAAAGCTTTACCTCAGTGACAACAAATGGTTTTGCTCCAGTGTTTCCAACAGCTGAGAATTAACACAAACTAGAGTTGCATAGTCAGTGCTCTCATAAATTGTTGGTTTAAAGACAGAGTTCAAGCAGACTCAGAATGTCAGAAATATTGTGATGGTCAGTAACAAGATGGAGAAATGTCATTTTTAAAAACAGAGTCTTAAAATATTGACCAATATGCTACATCAGCTACTTAGGCAAGTATACTATGGCCTGAACAAATGAGCCAAATAAGGTGACTTCTGGCTACTTTGAGGGTGTGGCGTTTAGATGACGCATGCTCTGAAGAGGGTGGAAGCCACAACGAGGTTTGTGCCAAGCCAGGAAATGTGGGCCTAAAAAAGAGTTGATTTAGACTGATTCCTGGCCGCCAGTGCTTGGGAATGTGGTGGTGGCCCATTTCAGGAGTGGGCCATGTGGTCACCATGGTCCCGGCTCAATTAAGGCTAGAGTGGCCTCTGGCTGCTCCTTTTGGACCATCTGTTCCGAGCCTTCATTAAAACCTCTCTGAACCCAGTCTCTTGCAGCAAACCAGACAGAGAAGTCATTAATCTGATCACCAGTAGGAACATCATTTACTCATGCCCCAATCACTTGCAGAATGGACATCTTTTTCCCCATGCATCTGATGCCCAGTAAAGTAGGTTGAGAAGGAGTTACAATCATGATAACAGTATCAAAATTGTGACTAACCTGTGTTCATGGATAAAACTTACTTAAATTTGCTCATTGCTAACTGTTTCATATTCAAGATCACTGTTTAGTCATAACTGTAACACTATTGCCATGATCATAACTCCTCCACCGCCTACTTACTGGGCATCAGCTATATAATGAGAAAGAGGCCCCTTCTGTAGGTGAACAATATTTCCATCAGACTTTTTTTTTGTGGGGGAGGGCAGGAGAAGTTACTTAACTTGATAGCTGATGGATAATACTGTCCAGTATTCTAAAATCATTTACAGGATTTCATTATTCATCTTTTAGCAAATTGTATTTGTAATGGGTTAAGTCTAGCTACTTTAAAAATTATTTTAATATGCATTTAAAATATTTTAAAAATTGCATCAGGAAAATTTTAGGTTTCTACTTCCAACAAAGGTAAAACATTTTTTTATCTTAAATTTGAACTGGATTGGCATGTTTTACCTCAACATCACCTAAAGTTTTCCTGATTGAAACGTATAAAGGCTTCTTGAGAAATTCAGTGTCCTCACAAGGATGGAGACATACAAAGCAAATATCTTTTTGTGTTGCAAATGGATGTCAAATTTCCTGGACTTTAAGAATCTCCCAGCAACCACATGGCCAGAAGGAGGAGATGTAAGCCTGCAAGAAATACCCCTCCATACCATCTGAAATGAGAACAGAAACAGCAAAATGCAGGTCTATGACCAACATCTTCAACTTTTTTATTCTTATATGGTTTTTTACACCTTGCTTGATAAAGAAGGCAGTGGGCCTTTGAAAGCTTACTACATGTGTATAATGCCTTTTGGTTAGCCATTAAAGGTATCACTGTTTGGTGGATTTATGATATTACTGAATTTACCACATGCATGCATTCATGATACCAATTGTAGTGTTGAATTCATCATCCCCATTATGTATGCAAAACCCTGATCCCATTGCAGTATAAAAAAAACAAATCTTTAATCTAGAATTTACTAAAAGGGGAAAATGTAAGTGATGATTTCCATTTTATTTCTCTTCATTTTTCAATGAGCTGTTAAGAATTATGACAGGAAGAACCAATCCCTTCTTGCTTTTTTCATAAAGGGATATTTCCCATAAATAAATATTTATGAAGTGATTATGTGAACATCAGCATTTAGCAGAGAGTACATGAAATTGTTGTTTTACTAAAATTGGAGAGATTCTGTTTTGTATAATAAAATAATTATGTTTAGGTTTCAAAACAGCTTTCATCTTCATGGAAATCTGACTAAGCAAATTGCTGATATTAGATCATAAAAAGATTTAATTATTTCATTCACACTTTAAGAGACAAACTGCAGCAAAATGTTTATTTTGAGCTAGTGGATAGACATAAATACCTAGTTTGTATAACAAATCCAGCATTTGGTTTATGAAGGAGTTGAAAGGATAGAAACAAATCCCAATGATAAGAAAATAATTATCATACTTGTAGCAGAACAGTAAAACCTAATGGGCTAGCAAATAAGCTGGCTACCACCAGCATGCCCTAATAATACTGTGAAAAGCAGGTAGCATGGCCACCTCAGAGAGTGCTTCAACCATCTGTAAAAGAGAAAAGCAGGAGACAGTAGACGTTGTTGCCATTTGTTTGGGTGGGGAAGGAAATAGTGCCACATGCATCCTAAAGCAGCTAGTAATTAGAGGTGTAAATCATTGCCTGTTTTACACTAGGATGCAAAAATCAACGATTTCCATGGCTTTCTCACTACTTGGGGGGGGGGGGGGGGGGGCAAAACCAAATATTTATGCAGTTTTCACCTGATATTCATACATCCCAAAGTGCTAATGGAAATTATTGTGCACAGAAATAAAGGCCAATATTCTGTATCAGCTATTTAGTTAAGTATATTCTCCTGGCCAGATTCCCAAAACCTAGTGAAAATATCATTCACATCTACTCAAGTTGTCAGCAGAATGAATCACCTTCTTCCCATGCAGCTGATGCCCCAAAAAGCAGCTTGAGGGAGAACTATGACTGTGGCAACAGTGTCACTATTGCAGCTAAGCAGCAATCATGAATATGGAACAGTTACACAGAATTAAGGCTGGTACATGCTGCACCTTTGAGTGCTGGATTGGAACCATGGCACTTGCATGCTTCGGCCCCAATCTGGCATGTCAGAGTATGTTTCATCTGAATGCCCCCCCCCATGCTACCCCCAAGCTGGTGCTTACTGCCAGTCTGTTTTGACCCTTACTTACAATCTGTAGAGAGCCAGTGTGGGGTAGTGGTTGAGTGTTGGGCTATGGCTCTGAAGGCCAGAGTTTAAATCCCTGCTCCACCATAAAAAAACCACTGCTGGGCAAGTCAAACTCCCTTAGCCTCAGCGGATGGATATGGCAAACCCCCTCTCAAGAATCTTGCCAAGAAAACCCCATGATACAACAACAACAAACTGTTCCATATTGTTCCCTAATCCCTACTTAGTCATGATTGTGACACTATTGCCAGAATCATAACTCCTCTACTTATCTACCTTAATAGCTATGAGCTGCATAAGGAGAAGATGGTCCAATCTGACAGCTCTCAGAGCATGAATGAATGATATTTCTATCAAGTTTAGGTGGATCGTGCCACAGGAGTTTACTTAGAACTTTATTACATGAACCTTGTGTGGAGAGAAAGCAACAGCCAACAGAATGCAAGCTGGAGGCAGCCAATCATATCAAAGGCTGAAGCTGATAAATAATCTGTTGGGGACAGTTGGAAGTTGGATAGGGTGTCAGCTAAGTCCAGAGAGGGGCAGTTGTTGTGAGGGTTCCCATGTGAGACAGGGATGGTTACGGATAGAGCCCAGATGTGAGGGACTCCCTACAGATACACGTCCAGAACTCAGACAGGTATCACACTATACTCCTATAGTGCTACTATTCCACTCCTTAAGGAGGTATACCCCTCCTTAAAACTGCAAATCCCAGAATGCAACAGGAGGCAGCTAGAGCAGTCAAAGTGGAATAGTAGCACTATAAGAGTATAGTGTGATAAACACCAGGGAGTTGCTGAAGTGGGATGTCCTGTAGAATTTAGTTAGCCTGGTTGGCTAGTGTGGAGATATGTTTGAGAAGGGAATATAATAAAAAGATTATGTGAGTCTTAAGTGGAAGTAACCAATTTTCTCTAAAGAGAAGGTGTGTAATAGAAACCATAACAATAACAAATGTATAAAACTGCTCAATATGTGAAATATTGTTAAAACTGTTGTTTAAATGAAGTTGTATTGTTGTTCAAGAATAACTAGTCTGGAACCTGAATACTTACCATGCTACTAATAATTCAGAATGTATTTTGAGAGTAAAGTGACAGTCACAAAGAGGTAGCAGGGTTACAAATTAATACACCTTGTTTTTGCTTCAATCACCCAAATGAATGAAAATGGAAACATACCGGCTTTGTGAGCAGCTATTATCACACGTCTTAGCAATTGCATGACTAGGACTGCTGCTGTCATTACACTCTCTTCCCCCTTAACCCTGCCTCCTTGCACTTTATGGTATGCCTTTCATTGTATTTTATTTATTTATTTTTATTTTTTAAAAATACAGTTCTGCAGTTCCGGTAATGTAATTCAGGTTTTTTGGGGCGGGGAGTGGAGAAAGGGACTAAACAACCAAATCAGTCTGCTTGGGAATAGTGAGGGCAGGACAAGGGGAGAGCAGGACACTGTTACACCTAAATGCAATCTCACAACACAATCTCACATGATATTTTGCTGTTAAGAAGTCCTGGGACTGCCACATAATTGTGAGTTATTGACAGGTGTTCTCCATCAATGAAAAAAGGATGCCATAACCACAGTTGGCATGCACAGCAAGTTCAGGTTGGAGGTGACAATGTGTGTTAAGAATCACCAAAGATGCTATTTTATTACTATAATTGTGTTTTAAAAGCCACATGTAGTGGGTTATTTGAATAGAATACAGGTCACTGTGGTGATGGGGTGAAACCACTTCATTTGACTCATGTAGACATGCTCTAAGTAGCTGATACAGAATACTGGCTACTGTTTCCAGAAACACACACATTTTTAGGACAAAAATAGTGGGTTTCTTTTTTATACAATGCATCATTATTATTTTTTTTTTAAAAAAAATATTTCTGAAAAATGTTGTTTGTTTTTAATGAAAAAGTGACAGTTTTGCATAAAAACATATAATCAACACTGTTGATTACATCTTCATTATATGTTAATGAACATAAATAACTCTGTTTACAGAAACAAGTTGGCTTTTTTGTGCAAAAATCATGTTTGAAATCCTCTTGGGGCATTGTTTGCTCACAAGTGAACTTGCATCAGTGGGAATGAGAATGACAGTTTTCACACTATACTCCTTGATGCGACTGGGTCCATGATGCACACCGCGCCCATGATACACACCATGCTGCCACTGCAAAGGAGAGTGCATGCGTGGGGGGAGGTGTTCATGGTGACTCAACACTTGGTTGGAAGTAAGTCTGCACAATTCTATTCCACAAGGCAACCAGAATTGGGGTCTGGCACTACAATCTGCTGTTCTTCCCCGGCGGCATACATGGGCACAGATCAGCTGGCCACTTATGGTCAGGGAATGTGTCCAACACTGCTATGTTATGAGGCATAGCCAATATAGAACACCATCACTGCAGTTGTCTCAGAAGCAGCATGGGGATGACCACTAGCACAGCAGAAGATCCTAAAGGAGCAGTTTAAACTGCCGAAAGACACATTCAGTGACTAGGTGTCTCTGTGAGATGTATTGCAGGTCATTTCCCCAGGCCAGGCCTGCACAACTTGGCAGTAGGTAGCAGCCAAAATTAAAATAGGCTAAACTTCGTTGAGCTGCAGTTAGGTTTTAATTAAACATTAATTAATTATAATTAATTATAAATAATATTAACTTCTGCCTCCTGCTCCTCTGCCTCGTCCTCTCCTCAGGAGAAAGCTGAGCAGTGGAGGAGCCTTTCCTCTCCTTCTCCTCTTCCACCCAGACTTATCCTCAAGATAAGGCAGAGTGATGGAGGAGCCTTGCAGGGTGAGCATTTGCCTGTCCTCCTCCACATGTCCTTCTCATTAGGAGAAAGCCAAGCAGCAGAGGAGCCTTGCACTGCAGTATGGGTGGTTGCTCATCCTCCTCTGCTGCCACCACCTGGCCTTCTCCTCAGGACAAAGCAGGGAGGTGGAGGGGCCTTGCAGGGCAAGCATTTGCCTATCCTCCTCCTCCACCACCACCACCTAGCCTTCTACTTGGAAGAAAGTCAGGCAGTGGAGGAGCTTTGAGGGGCAAGTGTTTGCCAGTCCTCTGCCCAGCCTTCTCCTTGGAAGCCTGGCAGGGTGAGTGTTCACCTGTCCTCCTCTTCCTCCGCTACCTCTGGGGAAAGCCAGGTGGTGGAGGAGCTTTGCAGGGTGAGCATTCTCCCTTCCTCCTCCTCTTCTGAATGGCCCAAAACTCAGGAGGAGGCTGAGCAGTGGAGGAACCCTGAAGTCATTCCACATCCCTGCTGGCCACCCAAATCCTTTGTCAGGCTGCATATGGCCCCCAGACTGTATGTTATGCAGGCCTGTTCCAGGCAATTGTGCTCTTTGGTAAGGAGTCAAAATGTAGGGGAGCAGGGGCAAGCTCTTGTTACCTGTCAGGAAGGCAGAAGGAGGTTAGCATATGAGACAAACTCAACTGGCATGAACACTCACACACACACACACACACACACACAGCTGAGCCCCACAGAGATGCTCACTCACCAAACAGGCCATCAGAAAGCTGAGAGAGCATTTCTGCCACAATCAGCTGTCAGAACATGGAGGAGTCATGCATGCTTTCTGCAAACAGCACACAGACATTGATGAAGAGACTATGTACATCCATTGTACACTGAACATTCAAGCTGTGAAACGTCTGGTGGTCTTGATACAGCGGTGAAGACTCAGCAGTAGTGTTCATTGAAATGTGAGTACAATCCACAATCTCTGTCTCAGCTGGCATGCCATGTCCCTAAAAGGGAGTAGGCAATGGGTTTTGGCATCCCAGGGTTCTTTGTTCTACTTCTCAGACCTGGATTTCATTTTGGGCAATGGCCAATACAGTGAACCAAAGACAAAATAGAGGAGGAGGAGGAGCAGGTCCAATGGTGGCAGTGACAGAAGTTGAGGGTATGGCTGAGAGAGCGAAAAGTGGGTATTGCCAGGCGTGGCATCAGCAGCAGTCAATATGACAACTTCTATATACCTATGTTTATCTGGCGATCTGTCTGAAGGTTCTGGTGCACATTGGGCACTCCTAATGTGTTATGGGATATCAAAGAGAGGATTCCAGTGTGCACTGGGCACTCTCTATGCACATAATTTACACATCTTTGCAGTTCAATAACCAGATTTCTTAGATCGTCTGTTACATTGTTAAGTACACACCTAAGTTGCATAATACGTCATGCAGGATTCCAAGTTCTGGGTTTTTTCCCATGAAAAAATCCAGATTCTGTAAACATAAATACACTTTCTTGTCAAAATAATTTCCTTATACATCTAATGATGTGCAAACAACAGTGAGAGCTGTCTGACACTTTTGCTTCTGTCTTATTCTTCCCAATTAGGTTTCCTGAGTGTTGACAAACACCTGTTTTTCAGCCACAGATTGGTAAATATTATTTCCATACTTTCTAGTCATTGTCATTGCTATCTAGTCATAGTTATCATGTATGTGTGTGTAAATAGAATTCTCTAAAATTAAAGGGAAATAATGGATTGTGATGCAAAAGACACTCTCCTGTTGTCCACATTGGTATCGTCTAATCACACACAAAAAGTTATTGTTACCTAGAAATACATCTCTGCACAAAAGAGCACCATGAGGAACAGCATGAACCAACACTTAAACCAATTCATGTTCTCCCCACCATTTAATGAATCCAAATCCCATAATTAGAACCCCCACTCTGAAAAATTACAGTTGCACTAGAAAATAAATGAAACAATGCCTCAAAATGGTATTATCGTTTCAGAATATAGTTATAACTTCATTATTAGGAAAATAAAGTAATCAGAAGTAAAAAAAAAATCAACTAATTTTTGCCATGTTCTGGAAAGTAGTATCCAAAATCACAGTGATATTTCCTCCCAGCTCAGCCACAAGCCAACACCTTGGTTTTGCAACTTTTTGATCACTTCATGCAATAAAATCCCACCCATGAAAATTTGTGGTTGCCATTGTTTCACTAATCACAGATCAAGACATGGGGAATCTGAAAGCACATGGGAAAACTATCTCCACAGGAAGTGGGGTATACATTTGGTACCATTTACAGTGACAGAACAGAAATAGTCCCACCTGAAAGCCCCAATTTTTGGAAACAGTATATGTAGGCAATAATTGAAAACCTGCAGCAGCCTCACACAAATTCTGCTAGGTTATCACTGGGGTGGTGGGGTTTAATGCCTACTTCTTTAAACTGAGCATTGGATCTCCACCCAAAAAAACCCCTGTTCTTATGCATATACACATCAAATGTCAAATATCTGGATTCCTAAGAGAAACCCCATCAACATGAGACAACCCATGATCAATCAGACCACAACTCTATATAGTCTAATATTCTGTTGACACAATAGCAAACTGGATATCTATGAAAAGTTTACAAGTAGAAGATGAATATATCTGCCAATGGGAAAAAGTGAAAGAAAAACATAGCTGCAACTGTATTCTCAACTTCTATTATATTTCCTATCAACTGTTATACAGAAGCATATTCTCTTTAATAACGCATGCAATACATAGTAACATAGTCATTAATTCAAAACATTCTCAGAGATAATCTATGTGCTGGGAAAGAAGGTAGGAAAGAAAGAGAGGTCTGGGCATCCACATTTGTCTTACGGGCTTCAGGTTCAACACCCCTGGTGTAGACTGTGCAAACAAATTATTCATGTCCCTGCAACTATCCAGCTCCCTTTTCAAACATCTAAACTTGCTTGCTATCTCTAATAATTTGTTTATAAACATCCCATCCTTGAGGCCATGAGAAATAAATAAATAAATAAGAAACAGGTGAGCGGGGTATAAATTATTATTACTATTATTATTATTAAAAGTTCTTTCAAGGTTATCACCCTGAGTGCTGTCAGTTTTCTTTTCTGTTAACACCTGAGCAGAACGCCCGTCTCTAAGCAATATGGTTTCTCCCTCCTTAATTAAGATTTTTTTTAAAAAAAAATGATGCAAATTAATTATCCGTATGTGTTTTAATCATTATTTGCATTTAGGAAAACAAACATCTCTGCAATTACTTATGATTATACTTGAACAATACGGAGTTGTTTATTTGCAGATGCCATTTTTGTAAAAGCTGAGTGCATTAAATTTATTTTGAAATGTTGGGAAGAAAATAAAAATCTTTTCATTTAAATCATCTCTGGGGCAGCTGTTACTGTAATTAACATATACTCATTAACAGCCTTCTGGAAAAAAAATGGGCATCTGTAGTTCACTCTAAGAGAGAACTGTACTTATATACTTAGGAAGGAATTTGCTGATGTATGCCCTGAATCATTTGACATCTCCTCCTCCTCCTCCTCCTCTTCCTCTTCTTCTCCTTCTTTTTTGAGAAATCTTGGAGAACAGGTGCCAGTGAGGTGCCAAAGGACTAGGAAAAGACAGATATTGTCCCTCTCTTCGATAAAGGTAAAAAAAAGAGGATCCAGGAAACTACAGACCAATTGGCCTGATCTCAATATCAGGAAATATATATATAAATTTTTGGATTATACAGGGGTCTGTCTACAAGTGTCTTGATGATAATGCAGTGATCAGTAGAAGCCAGCATGGGTTTGTCAAGAAGAATCCTATCAAGTAAATCTGTCTTTCTTTTTCTTTTTTTGATTGGGTCACCAGTTTAGTAGATGGTGGGACAGTCGTGGATGTCATTTATTTGGATTTCAGCAAAACATTTGATACGGTACCCATAATAGGTTGTTTAGCAAACTGATTAAATGTGAAATAGATAGGAACACTACCAGATGGATTCATAATAGGCTGGGAAACCATACTCAAAGAGTAATCATCAATGGTTGCACTTCAAACTGGAAGGAGTCTCAAGTGGAGTACACCACGGTTCTGCCCTGGGATCATTATCATGCAAAATATTTTGTTTTAGTGACAAATCAATCCTGTTTTGATCAAAATTACATAATTCTTTTTGCACAAAATATGTTTTCTACAACAATATTTTTTTCGTGAAAAACAATGTTTGAACAAACAACCTTTTCCCAAAATGTTCATCCTCTGAGTTATCAGAAAGGCCATAATCAAAAACAAACCCTCTCATAAACTTGTCAGAACATATTTTAATTGTCATGTGGGAGAATGATATTAGCAATGATTTGTGCATTTTGTTTACACAATATAAAATTAAATTATTTTAATGAAGATCCCATATACATTTAGTACAGCATAAATATGTGCTAATGTAATTAAACTGGGCATTCAAAGCCTTGAGGTCACCAATTGCTCCAAAGCTGATTAGCTGCCCAATCACCAAGTCAAATATGACAAAGGAGATTATCACATGGAGGGTAAGGAGGAGAGCAAAGCAGATTGCTCCCATCCTTATCCTTTTTTATTTGCCCAATTGGGGGAAGGATTATCACATCCCATGCACTTATGCCATTCTGCTCCCATCTGTTAAGTGTAATGGACCTGTCATTTGGTACTAACAGAAACTCCCATTAATACAAAATGATGGGAGAAGAACAGAATTAGCATACATGGCTTGATAATATTCCCACCGATCACGCAAATGAGATGGGATAAGGATGGGAACAATTTACTTTGCTCCCATCCTTACCCTCCATGTGATAATCTCCAAAGAGAGTAATGAATCCATGAGTAAGGAATGGTTGTGGTAAGAATTACAATTACACAATCTTTGAGAAAGCAAAACTGTTTGTTCAGTTACTTTTACAGCAACATTGTGTCCAGCCTTTATTGAAGGATAATAAGATACTTGTAAGCAAAAGTGTAGCAATGTCAGCTGTTTCCAAGCACTATCACCTTTTGGAAGGCAGATGTTGGAGATTATCACATTACCTTTGATCCTGGCTTTTCTTGCATCTTTTCAAGAAATTTTCTTGTTTTTGAAAAGCTGTGGCAGATGCCCAGGTTGAATGTGAGCTACATACCACCCAGCAATGAGGAAATGCAATAAGATCTGCCTTCCTAAATTTACATCCCAGTTCTACCGTGAGAGCAAAGGCAACGCGGTAATGTCTGTAGTCAGTTCCTAAAATTCTGCAATAGTGTGCTTGTTTCTTTTGTTTTCCTAGTGTGTTTGCCTTAAGGAAACAAAGAAAGAGTAAGTACACTGTAAAGAAATTGTTATAATAACCATTGGCTGATACTGTAAACTTTTACTTACTGGGAAGAGCAGGTTACAAGATTTCACTAATGCGACAGCCTCACAATTTGCTTTCCATTGATCTCCTGGACTCTAAACCACCCTCCTCCAAAAAGGTCAACATTCACAGTATAATTGGAGGCAGAGAGCAGAGCCTGGGGAAAAGAGCCTGTGTCTATTCCAGCATAATAGGACAAAGATGTTCATGCTTTGCTTGAATGCATACTTCAGTTTTAGGCAAACACAATGGATTGTGGATATTTTTTTAAAAAAAGAAAAACATAGCTTTTGATAAAATATAGAATAATTCACCTGCTGAACTTTGTGAAAAACTCATGCCAATGTAAATGTGCCATGAGGAGGCCATAATAATGTTGTTGCTTTCTTTTGGTATAAATGAGGTTACATATGTGATTACACTTTCCCAGAGGCTATACAAGCATGCAGCCTTGAATACAATAGGATACAAGGATATATTCTTTTCAGGGTTTTGGAATCCTGTCATTATGCCAGTGTCAACCATTGTGTAAACCTAGGAACTATACATAGGAGATTCTATAAGTGCATAATTTTGTTGTGGTTGAGGAGCTGAACTGATGTTGAGCAATGGCTTTATTACTCATTGATCAGTTGTATAATAGTATAATACTATGACATACTGTAGTTGTTTCAGTAATTTTGCTATGCAGTTGGTGAACAGGATCAAGGCCTCCGGGTAGAGATGGGTACATCCTCAAAATTCTCCCATCCATTTTAAGTAGATTTTTTATTTACTTTAAAAAAAATCTTTCTCTCCCACTCCCCCAATCTCTGAAGGCCCATGCCACAGGCCATAAGGGTAGGAATGAGGTGCCTGGCTTTACCTATGTGGCTATGCACCCCCTTCCAACATCACAGACCAACATCTTTTGCCTCTCCATCCATCCATCCATCCATCCATCCATCCATCCATCCATCCATCCATCCATCC
>NC_056524.1:118682668-118694138 GCF_019175285.1 Sceloporus undulatus
TTCGTATTTTTCAAATGGTTTCATTAGCTGAATAAAGTGGAACATTGCACATTTTAGAAATCCATACAGTTTCCCCCCATATTATTTTGAACAGAAATATGTGTATGCTATCCAACATATATTTGAGTATATGTGTCACAGGAAATGTAGTCTTCCAACTGTAAACTGCATCTGTTTCATTGTGTAACCTGGGGACTGGATGCATGGGACAAAAGGTCCATATTCCCCTCTACCTGGCATCATACCATACTGATGACAGAGGTCAATAGCCCCAGGCCAGGATTGACCAGACCACATGCCAATCCAATGGTTCCAGCCTGATCCTGATCCAAAAGATCCTAAGCATGGTATTAAAAAAACACCTGTTTGTGGTGGAGTTTCCAGGAAACCCCACCACAACAGCTGCTAGACCACATGGGCTCATACTCCCTTATGTGTTGCTACCATGGAGTTCCCTCTGAAGCCCCCAGTCATAGTCTGTGATGTTGGAAGTAGGTGTCTAGGCACAGGGTGAAGCCAGGCACCACGTTCCTGTCCTTATAGCCTAAGGTGAGGGTTTTCAGAGGGAACATTGTGGTGATGGCAAGTAAGGGGTACATGGCAGCGGCTCCGCAGCTTAGTGGCAGGTGTGCATGTGAACACTTGCCCAATGTTGTAGCAGTCTTGAGGCAGAAATGGATCAGAACCATGGAAGCGATACTACTGGACATTTGACCATGGTATCCTGCCCATCCATCTAGGCCCCTGGAGGTTAAGCCAGCTAAACTCATTTTTGGGGGCAGAGTGGCATGGAAGCCAAACAAATTGCTGAAATGAATTATTAAGAAAAAACATAGATAGATGATAGATAGATAGATAGATAGATAGATAGATAGATAGATAATTTCTGTGCAGTTTTTCCTTGTCCAATGTGAAATAAAAAACTAAAGATGATTTTAAATATGATTTATGAGGCTTTAAACACATATTATTTTGCTTGCCACAAAATAATATCAATTTTTTATACTTTGCATGCTTTTTATTTTATTTTATTTTGTATGTTAAGCTTGACAGAGCTTTGAATTTTTTAAAGCTACTTGAGTAGCTGATTTCACCACTAAGCTATTCATTTGCACAGAAAATGTTGTCTATTTCACAAAAAGAACATGCATTTTTCATACACAACAAACTCCATACCGAGAGTTTTCTGACCCATGTCAACATCTCCTTGCCACAGTTTTTCAACACTCAAGAAACACATTTTTCGTCATTTTTCCCCTGAATATGTTCAAATATTCTTTTCATCTGAAATTAACATGCAGACATGTTTGTCTGGTACTATGGTACAGTACCATATGTTCACTACATGTATGCTGGAAATGGCCAAAGCCTTAAAAAAAAACACCACTGCAGCATACTAGCAAAACAATTGCACACATATATAAATGCAATAAAATAGCATATTCCTGTATTTTAGGAACTTGACACAAACTTTCTATTTCAGAAGATATAACAATGGTTGGATAAAGCCCCACTTTGCTTTTAATTTAGTTTTGGTTAAACAGCAAAAACAATTTTAGAGCATATTCATTTGCCTTAGAAAATATTAGACCATTTGAACATGGAATATTTTTGTCCAGTATTTAATTACTGAATACATATTCTCTGTATGAAAAGAAAGAGTCAGAAGAAGAAAGGAAGAGGGATAATGAAGAAAGGAAGGATGTTTTAAGTTTAAATTTAGCAGTGCCATCTAGTGTTGATCAAAATGGTTGAATATATTTTTCAAATGGACTTTATATGGGAAATGTTCTACATGAATATATATATATATATATATATATATATAAAACCAAAGTTCCTAATGAAACTGAATCGGTGACCATTTTCCATATTCTGAGAGAGAGGGAGAGATTTTGGAGACAGAGAGAGAGAGGCATAACAGTTTGAGTGTTGGACCATAGCTTTGGAGACCAAGGTTCAATATCCAGCTCGGTCATGAAACCCATTGGGTGACCTTGGGCAAGCCACATGCTCTCAGTGTCAGGAGAAGACAATGGCAAATCTCCTTTGAACATCTTGCTAAGAAAACCCCATGATAGGCTCCCTTTAGGTTTGCTGTAAGTTGAAGATGCCTTGAAGGTACATAACAACAATATATCTATATCTATAAATATAAATATATCTATATCTATATCTGTCTGTGTCTTCAAAATAATACATATAAGTATGTTCATAATGGTCTGAACTTTTGGAAGCTGAAATCCAACAACATCTGGAGTATTATTTGCCATCCTTGCTGTTGGTGTTCCCAACAAGTGTGGTCTTTAATCAACAATCTTTGTGTTAGTTTTCACTCACTATTTAACACTTGATTCAATTGACCTACTCTAGTCAGGATTACAAATGGAATCTAGGCATAAAAAATGGTGCAAGTCAGCATCAAGGATGCATGTAGATTTCAACATATTTTTCGATTTTGACTAGTGTTAAGGCAATCTAGCTTTGTAAATACCACTGTACAGAATTCCATAACACCATAACACTGAGCCATGACAATGAAAGCGGTGTCAAACTGCATAATTTCTGTAGTGCAGATAAGACTCAGGATAATGTAAACAATTGCCCTGTTCATACATTTTGGACATGCTTGACTATCAAATGCAGAGGGGAGAGTGAAAACTGTCATATTAACTGTCACTCTCCCTCACCATTCTCAGCACCTGTGTGTTAGTTGTGACTGCTTGCAGTGTCCTGTACAATTGGACATTCCTTGCCCATGGACACTATATAAAATGGAGAGTGGTAAAATTAGGGCATTCCTCTTCCATAAAAATTCTTCCAGCCCCACTTAAATTTCCCCTCAGTGCCAAAATTTCTAAACTGCAATAATTTAAATTTTAAATTGAACATTTAGAAATATAGTTTAGGCATCCAAAGGAGAGGGGCAGGCAAAATGATCAAGTACAGAGCATACAAGCATTCTAAGTGTAAATAATTTTCAGTGTCTCACACTCTGCAAAACAAGAAATTTGAGAAATGAAGGAAAATATCATAGGTGGGATTCTTATTTGGGTGGTGATGTTCTTATACCTTCCCCTCTGAGCTACTTGTCTGAAACTCCTCGAATTAATCTACACTGTAGAAATAATGTAGTTTGGCACCACCTTAAATGTTGTTTCTCCATCCCCTGGAATTCTAGGATATGTAGTTTTGCAAGTCTGTCTATGCTGAAGAGTGCTGGTACCTCACATAATTACAAATTCCAGAATTCTGTAGAATGTAGCCATGACAATGAAAGTGCTGTCAAACTGCATTATTTCGACAATGTAGATGCACCCTTGGAAAGGGCTAACCTAAATTCTTTATGAATATCTAAGATTACAAGAAATAGTGTTCCGGGTTTTTGAAGGCATTGGGTCAATGCCACATTGAGACTTGCATAAACCAAAATGTACCTGTGTCATTTTCTTTGGGCTATGAATGGGGTCCTGAGTATGATAGACGTTCATTAGGATTCTGGCCAATGCTTTTTTTATTTAATATCCCACTTCTCTGTGTGTCACAGATGGCAAATGCTGGTCCTCCAAATATCACTGAAAAGCAGTTCCTACAAGCCCTAATCAGTGTACCCAGTAATAAAGAATCATGGGAGTTGTGGTCCAAAAACATTTGAAGGGTCACAGTTGTTCACTCCTGCCAAATGTTATGGTATGTTCAAGGTGATTTATATCAAAAGAGAAAAAGGTACAATACATAACAGGAAAAAAAATAGTATCAGATATGCCATTTCCAAATAATGTAATGCATCTAAATTTAATATAGTTGGAATGGAAGGTTTCCTTAGAAACTGCCTACTCCTAGGTGCAAATGGGGAGGGAAGGTGTCAAATATTGTTGCTTTTGTTGTTCCTCCATCCACTTTTTTTCTTAGGATTCTTGACTTCATACCAAGAGTTTGTGCCCATACTAGGACATTTCCTACAAACATTGTTCCAGTATTATGATCAACATATGCTACTTCCCTTTATGTATCCATATTTCAGAAATGTTGTTTGTTATACAAACAAGGATTATGAATTCTTGTGATACGAGGCATCTGTTGTGTGAAATATTATAAATATTTAAATATTTAATGTTTGATCATTCTTTTATCGAAAGAATGGCTTGTTTACCATGTTGAACCAAACTTTTATTCACTCCCAAAAATTATGACTTAGAGAATGCAGGCTCTTAATTCCTGTTTTGTAAGTTAAAGTCTTGAGGCATATATTGGCTATCAACTAGACAGAAAAAAGAACCAGTAGTATATTCGTTTTTGCTTAACCTGAGCAATGACATAACTTAAAAGCCTGGAGAGAGGGGAAAAAATCAATATCCTAAGTGGAATTAATTGGAACATGCTTTTTCACTTGAGCTCATATTAATGGTGTTGTACAACTTTTTAAATTAAATAACAGAACCTTTGTGTTAAAACACAAAAGCAAAATGGCCTTCCTGAGTTTATCAAGGAAAATTAATCAGTCTTTCGCTTGATGAGATAACTTTGTTTTTCATGCCTTAGCTTCTTCAGATACTTTGAGGAAGACAGTCATTGTTTTTTGTGGGTTTTTCAGGCTATGTGGCCATATTCCAGAAAATTTTCTTCCTGACATTTTGTCAGCATCTGTGGCTGGCATCTTCAGAGAATGCTTCGCCTGGAAAAATTGGGTGTATGTATACTGTGTGAGCCTGTGAATGCAGGAGTGATTTGCATGTGTATTGTTCTGTGTTGATGGCTGGCCTCAGGCTGGGAGGCTAATGCAAAGGAGGATTAGTGTCTGCTAATTGGTGATCAATTATCTGCTGGGAAAGCCCCTGACTCTGAATGGTTTCCCATTTGCATTTACTGAGTCCTTATTTTGCTACTCCTCAGGACTGGTAGCCAAATTTTGTTCACTTTAAGGGTTTCTTCTTTCCGGTTAAAATTGTCCAGGTGGATTTCAATGGCTTCACTGTGCATCCTGACCTGGTAGTGGTTGGCATGGTCCAGAACTTCAGTGTTTTCAAGCAGTATTTTATGCCCAGGATGGTTTGTAACATGTTTTGCTACTGCTGATTTTTCTGGCTGGCCCAGTCTGCAGTGCCTCTCGTGTTCCTTGATTCTTGTTTGCACACTGCGTTTGATGGTCCCTATGTAGACTTGTCCACAGCTGCATGGTATGCGGTAAACTCCTGCGGCTGTGAGAGGGTCTCTCTGGTCCTTGGCTGAGCGAAGCATTTGTTGGATTTTCTACGTCAGTTTGTAAACCATTTGAAGGTTGTGCTTCTTCACCATTTTGCCTATTCTGTCTGTGACTCCTTTGATGCATGGTACATTCATTGTCATCCAGGCTATCAAATAATAAACAGCTACGTAAAAAGAGCAGTGGCCTTCAGATTTATGCCTGAATTGGGAGTAACACTTAGGATATTTGTGCAGCTAATGTGCCCCAAACATTGCACATCATTGTTCAAGGGTTAAAATGGTGGAGGAAAAGGGAAAATATTTTTCATGGTCTTGCCCTCCACATCTCCATTGATGATCTTGCCACAGTGTGGGGAAGAGAAAGATGACACCGTTTCCCCAAGCCTCACTTCTGATTGGCTTAGGAAGAAATACTCCAAGTAGGAAAACTATGGGGTTTTTTTGGGGGGGTATGTTAATCCAACCACATTTTTCTTTAATAACGACTGAAATAGTGTGCTAAGCCCCAGGTGTTTTGCTTTTTCAATTGCTAATATCCTTTCCTTTTCATTTGATTTTATAAATATCAAGGCTTTTTATGGCTTATGTATAAAATTTAAGAATAATAAATTATTCTGAGCACAATGTAACCGTGCATGCTAGAGTTTGAATAAAACAGCTGGAAGCCTTTGGAGGAGTGAAGTTTCCATAAAGATGTTTTCTACGTGCTCAAAAAGCAACCTTGACATAATACAATAGAAACTAAACAAGATTTTGCTCAGTATTAAAGAAGGTAATAGCGCCTGGCTATATTACCTTATTTATATCTGACCCTTTATTTATTATGTCCTTTTTTCTGCTTCTGCAATTTATCTCTGCTATCCTTCCACACACATAGTTGCTGTTCCATGAGTCTTCTTTGAATATGAAGTATTCAAGTTGAAAAGATAGCTAAGAGTGGAATCCACCTGTTGGGTGAATCAAAACTGGTGCAAAGTTATGGTAATTGTGCCTGATAGATTCCTGATGTTCCCACATTTAACATTACTACTTGAATGATGCCACTAACCACTTCTAATTTGACAGAACTGAAACAATTAAAAGAATATGTGAAAGATTAGAGCCATGTGCCATGGAAACAAATGGAATCTTTCTGAGAAGTAATGTGAATAATTATACTGATGTAATGCTAAACCGGATAATGTTGAATAATTAATTGTTGAATAGTTTGCAATCATAGGTAGTATATGATGAGGTGCTGAACAGGTCTCAGGATAACCAAGAAGGGAATGACCTAGAGCTATGAAACTTACCTGCTTTCCCACATATTGAACACAAAGTTTGCACATAATTTTTCAGGCTTCTTTAACACTTCCACAAAATAAATAAATAAATAAATTCTGTCATTTGGTTACTGAAATTCTGCTCTACTGGTGCTGTCACCTCTGAATCATTCAAACATTTCCTTCCTTTCCAATTATTTTAAAGGTATGCAAACAGGAATAGTCTGATGGAGCAAGATCTGGTGAGTATGGCAGATGGTCTAGGTACTCAAACACCAGATTCTTCAAAACATCCAACATCTTGCCATTCCTGTCAGCAGGTGCATTCTCTTGCAAAAAGAGAACACCTTTCTACAGCTTCCCTTGCCATTTTTGCTTCAATGTGTCTTTTAATCAGCGCAGCAAGAGTATTATTCTTCATTAACTTTTTAACCCTTCTCAAGATAGTCATCAAAATACCCCCCCCCAAAAAAAAACCTGTGACCATGACTTTTCTGCTGACTTTTCACTCTTGAATTTATTTAATTGTAGAGAACCTGAGTGCCACAACTGCAAGGACTGTTGATTGGTTTCTGGATCATAGTGATGTAACCATGTTTTCATAAACAGTGATGAGTCATTCCAAAAATTATCACTAGATTGCTCAATATGCTGTAAAATCAACTTGGGCGTATCTACTCTAGTTTCATTTCTAGTTAGCATTCAATCATTTAGGCATCCACTTGGCTCACACCTTTTCCCACTTTAAGTGAATAAACTGACCATTTGCTCTGAAGAGTAAAAAAAAAAGCTGTGTGTTTCAGTTTGGAGCTCTAAGGGGCTGTGCACACTGGTCATAAAGGCCGACCTGGGGCAGTCAGGACATGGTGTTCACATGACGCATGCCCTGACTCCGCCCTCAGAGCAGTGTGATGCCATGCACTGCTCCACACAGCATGCAGCGTCATGACACTCCTTTGGTGCTGCATCCACACGACACAGCCCTAAAGAAGCACCTTAAACCTGCTGCTATCACACCCTTTGCAGGGTTCCAAAAGGAGCCATTTTTTGCAGCTCCTTTTTGTGCCATGAAAAGGCCAGATTGGGCCTCTTGGCCTCAGTCAAGGACACACAATATTTTCTCCGGATGCTATTTTAAAGAATCATAAGATCTTGTATTTGGATAAGGTCACAATGGATATCTAGTGCAAACCTCTGCCATGTGAGAGTATACAACTAAATCACTCTTGAAAGATGCCTATCCAATATCTGTTTAAAAACCTCTAAAGAAAGAGAATCCACAGTTCACTGACGTAATTTATTCCACTGTGAAATAGTTCTTATTTGTTAGACATTTATCTTAATGGGATGCAGTGGCTTAGCAGTTAAAATGCTGACTCTGAAGATCACAAGGTTGTCAGGTTGGCAGTTCGAGACCCAAGTGCCATGTGATGGAATGAGCTCCCATCACTATCCCAGCTTCTGCCAACCTAGCAGTTCAAAAGCATGTAAAAGTGCAAGTAGATAAGTAGGCATCACTTTGGTGGAAAGATAACAATGTTCCATGCAGTCATGTTGGCCACATGACTATGGTGTCATCTTTGACAATGCTGGCTCCCTCGGCTTTGTAACAGAGATGGCCACCATCCCGTACAGGCAGACATGACTAGACAATCTTGTCAAAGGGAAAACCCTTACCAACTTTCATATAGCCTTCTTCTTTTCACCATAATGGGAACTATATCCACCTAGCATATGCTTACTAGTTTTCTTACCTGCATCATCATATCTGGGTTGCTTAGAAAATTATCAGCTCAGAACAGGAGTTCAGAGGCTACATCACAGCCTCTTCTTCATCTATTGCAGATTGCAGAGCAGTCTGATTGCTTTGTCCTCTGATCGTCTTTTATTCTTCCCTAGTCTTCACCCAGTGTATCAGCTGTTCCATTTGGTCAATTAAGGTATGAGATCTCTAGTTGACCTTGTTTTGGTCAGTAATTCTCTTCTCCAATCAGATTATTGGGGCTAATATAAACAAACCATGCATAGTTAATTTTAAACTTTTGACTATCATCCAGTCTATTGCATTAGCCAGTTGAATGCATCAGCCATTCCTTCCCCTATTATAGGTTTATTGTCAGTCATATCTGGTTAATGTTCTCTTATCCTGTTTATTCTAGAGCCAGCATTCTTCCTAGAATTAGGCTGTCACTGGCTCTCATTAACACACAAAGCTTTCTGTTTTCTATTTTAGACCTATTTTAGTTCTTGGGGCTTAAATTTAGTCCATTGTAACCCAAATTCCAGCTTCCATCAGTAAACATTTTTCTGATGTACATATTTTTTTGTGTAATTTTACCTTGACAAAAGTGTGTTGATACACAGTCATCTAGTGCACACATTTGTAGTTATGTGCCTCATAGTTTTGTACCACATAAATAATAATAAATAATTTATTTATAGCCCGCCCAATCACTAGGAATCCAGTCAGGTTACAGCAGTAAAAATACATTACAATAAAATACTAAATGGTCCCTTCCCAACCCCCTCCCCAATATTAAAACTAGACTTGAACAATCAGAGTTTAAAAACAATAAAATGCAATACAGCATTAGGTTAAAATTTAAAACAGTTTGGCGGGCAGAGAAACAAACATCAGAAAATTGAGATCATATTCAAAAACATACACAAGGGAGGAAGATAGAGTTAGCTAGGTTGGGAAGGCCTTCTGGAAGAGATCCATCTTAAGAGCCTTTTTGAAGTCTGTAAGAGTGGAGATATGGCAGATCTCTTCCAGCAGGTCGTTCCATAACTTTGGCACAGCAGTAGAGAAGGCCCTTTGAGTGACAGACATTAGCCTAATATTTTGGGGGGGGATGGACAGTATGGAAGAAGGTGTTCCCTTATGTATTCTGGACATGAAATACTTGGTTCCATGGTTTTGTATATATTTTTGTTTCCTTTCTAACCATATTGGATGCCTCAAAAAAGTGCAATTATAGGTAGTATATAGATTACTTATAGATTTCCAAGGCAAGAGGCATTGTATTGTATTGCCAGACTTGGTGGGTATGTATTTAAGTATGGAAAAGTGAATTTAATACATTTCTTTTCCATCCTCAAACTGGAAGATGGTAGGTTAAAAGTTGAGTTTAAAAGGCAAAGCAATGGCATCATGTTAGGCCTTCAATGTAAGGTTTAGGTATCATGATTGATGGGGGTTACTCTACAATTCTTAGAACTGAGTCCTTCAAAAGTAATTTCCATCCCTTTCCCTGTTCCATTCTAAAAGTCAAAATTCAGTTTTGAAGATGAGAAAATAGAGTCTGCTTATTGCTCTTACAAATCACAACATCCTTTCTCAAACTATACCCTTCTCCAGGGAAGAACCTGACATGCACTAAAGCTGTGAATTGTAGATGTTCTTTGAGAGAGAGAAAGGTCCAGCAGCTTGATATTGATTGCATTTGGCATGGGCTGTGCATTTTTGTCCATATTCCTTTCCTGTCTTCCCACATTTTGAGTACAGAAAATAGATACACTTTCCCTTTTACATTTTCCAATAGACTAAAAGATTGTGAAGTCGAAGGCTTTCATGGCCAGCATCCAGAGTTTTTTGTGGTTTTTTCAGGCTATGTGGCCATGTTCTAGAAGAGTTTCTTCATGACGTTTCACCAGCATCTGTGGCTGGCATCTTCAGAGAATGAGACTAAGAGATTATTCAAAAAAACCTATCCAGGTTGTGCTGTAAACTAACACATCAGCACTGATATACAGTGGAATACATAGCAAACTTATTACAGAATTTTAATGCATTTCTGTCTTATAGTTGTGTAACCAACCAACATTGGAAGGTATGTGTATTGGGAAGCGTGGCATGCTATACTCAAATTGAAAGTTATCAGATTCCTCTATACAAAACTACTTGCTGGAGTTTTAAAGGAAGGATTTACATTGAGCTTTAAATGACATTATCAGATCCGTGTCTTGATTTCACTGGAGTTTGCATCCCATTATGGAAGTTCCTTCTTCCATAAGGTCTTTTTTTATGACTTAAACCATCCCAAGCTCAGTTTTATGAATTTATTTTTTGTTCTTTGAACTAAAACCAAGCAAACAATACTTTAGAAAATAGAATCATAGAGTTGGAAGGGCCCTCATGAGCCATTGGGTCCAACTCTGTGCTCAATGCAGGATCTCCTTTTCCAGTCCTTTGGCACCTTACCTATTTTCCAATAATGATGGCAAGTTCCTTCAGTGCTGTGGGATGCAGTTCATCTGGGCTCATCTCATCTGTGGATTGAACTCATTTAGGTTAGCCTGATAATTCCTAACTTTCTATCAATCTTGGTTTGCATTCCAGATCTCTTGCCAATATTTCTGCTGCTACATGGACGCACACAGTTCACTTTTTGGGAGAAACCTGAAACACAATAGGTATTGAGAAGTTCTGCCTTTGTTAGCATTATACCAGACTTACTGAACAACACCCCACTGTCTTGCCTTGAATGTGTCTGGAGGTTTGGAGCAATAAAATGTACTTACTGAAGAGAATGTTTAGAAAGATGATTATTTCAAATGGATTTGTTACAGCATCTCTATCCAGGTTGGGATTTTACAGAGAGGAGATTAATAAGGTCAATATGGGCTGAAATACAAAATAATAGGAAGGTTTTGTGTCAGTATAGATCTAGCTCCCTCAATTAGTCTGATCATTCTATGGTGAATTAAACTGAAACATAGATAGTGAAGGCAGTACCACCAGAAGAGCCATGGCATAGTAGTGCATGCCTGTTTTATCTCTAGAGAGACCAAAGATTATGAAACTAAATGAGAGGACATACAATATCTACAAATTTTATAGTCAAAGGGTTGATATTGTAGGTGACCTATTTATTTATTTATTTGATTTAAATGTCACCTTTCTTCTGGAAAGGGATCTAACATAGCTCACAGGTAAAATAATTTAAAAACATAATAATAATAATAATAATAATAATAATAATAATAATAATAATAATAAT
>NC_056524.1:118694148-118741215 GCF_019175285.1 Sceloporus undulatus
AAATTAAAATCATGTTGCTAAAACTGTATAGAATCACACAAAAAATAAAAGTTTTATTGAAAACTTTATTAATAGTATATAAAAATAACACAACACAACATAAACCAACCAAACATAAACCTATATACATCTAAGACATACTTAAGACAATAACATGACCATGAGATAGAATAATGTAAACTGATGACAAGCATCAAGTTCACCTCTCTAAAACCTGTGTTAATCAGTCGGCTTTGCATTTTAATGCTAAGGTGCGTACTAAAATATTTCTGCAAAGAGGTCAGAGGAAGAATGGCCCAGCTGACATACATGTTGATCTGAGGGCATTGAGTGGCCTATTTATGCTCATAATTGCTCTTTCGTGAGAGTTCAATTGAGATGTCAAGGACTGCCTGGATTCATCCTCCTGCAGTTTGCGATTAGAACACTGTGTTCAATGAGAGACATTTTTGAACTGGCCTGATTAGGACCATTGTATTCTAAATTGTTTGCTCTCAGGAAAGTTGATAATCACAGTGATAAAGATTTCTCTACAAGCTTTCTAAAGTGTGACCTAGTACCTTTGCTCCCAGAGAAACTCCTTTAGATTATTAATTCAGGAAGGCATTGTCTCCCCCCACCACTGTAATGCCTGGCAGTGGGGAGGAGGTTTTATAGGCTTCTCAGCAGTTGATTTTGTCCATCTGTCTCTGCCTGTAATAGCAATTTGTTCCACAGCAACTATAGCACATTAATTTCTAACTAGTGATGTTGATGAAGTTCAGAACAAGCAGGCTCATAATACAAGCCGTCACTCCTTGCAATGCTTGTTTTTATTATGAGTCAACTACCCTTTCCTTGAAATTTTGATTTGGTTCGTAATTAATGAAATGCATTTCAAGCTGATGTCCTGCTTTTGCACCTAGGCAATCAGCATTCCTAAGGTCAGTCACAGAGGGTGATTGCCATTTTCACAGCCTCATCGAGACATTGTTAGTTTCATTCCCACTTTAAGAGAAATAGTCTTTCATTCCTTGTAGCTACATTTTAGCCCATTGCTTTGTTGAGGCTATTACTCAATACTACTACTACTACTACTACTATTTTATTCACTTATATACTTACTTTGTCCCAAAAATGGGACACAGGGAGCTAACCACTTATTTAAAACAAAACAAATTAAAAAATAATACAAAAGTACTGTATTAATAAACTATAAACATAAATTTAAAAAAATAATTTATAAGGTTAAAGCATTAAAATACTAAAATTGATTAAAAGACAATATATAAATTTAAAAATGGTACCATAAAGCATTAAAAGCCCAGCCCGAGACACTTTGTAAAAGCCTCATGGCACAAAAGTGTTTTGACCAGCTGACATAAGAAGATGAAGGATAGGTCCATTCTGACCTCTCTGGGGACCTTTTTGTTTTGATTTGATTTTTCAACAAGGGAGTTGTGTGCTCCCTGCAACCTGCCCCAGTTAATAACCTGGCTGCAGCTCTTTGAGTGAAATGAAATTTCTGAGTACTTTTCAAATGGAATGTAATGAAGGTATGTATCTCCATGGACAGACCTGACTTCTCCAAGAATGGGCACAATTGTTGCATTACATTTAACTATGTAAAAGCATTCCTGGCCACTTCTGAAACCTGGTCCTCCAGGCTCAGAGCTGAATCCAGGAGTACTCCCAAACTCTGAATCTGCATTTTTTCAGAGGAAGTGCAATCCCATCTAACACAGGCTGAATCCCTATTCCCAGATCTATCATTGAACTGACCAGGATTAAATCCTGTCTGGATTAAGTTTATGTTTGTTTTCCTTCATCCAGTCCATTGCTGATGTAAATCATCAGTTTAGCACAAAAACAGCTTTATTGGAATCAGGTGGAAAGGAGCTATACATCATCAACATACTGCTGACACCTGACCACCTAAATTCTGGACAACCTTTTCCAATGTTTTCATGTCAATGATAAAAAGCATAACAAGCAAGACTGAATCCTGAGGGACTCCACAGACCAATGAGCAAGGAGTTGAGCAGGAATCTCACAATACCTACCTCTGAGAGCACTCTCTATGAAAGAATGGAGCCACTGTAGAACAGTACCTCTAAGCCAACTCCAGGGAGACAACCCAGAAGGATAACATGGTCAATGGTATTAAAAGCCCCCCAGAGATCCAGCAGAACCAATAGCGGCACAGTCCAGTTCCCTGCATAAATCATCTACCAAAGTGACAAAAGCTGTCTCTATCCCATAAACAATCCTGAAAACAGAATGAAATGTATCTAGATAATCCACCACATCCAGGAACCTCTTGAAAACCCACACCAGGTTCTAGTGCCTTGCCCAAAAATGGAAGGTTGGAGACCTTCCTATAGTTGTCCAATATAGTAAGCCCCAGTAAATACCTGTCTCAAAGGCCAGACTGGACACAGCATGTTTCCTTCTGGAGGGATGCCACAGCAGCCAAACTGCGTGGCATCCCTCCAGACCAAAAAGAACCCAGAAAACCTGGGTTCTTTTGGCATGTGGGGACGACATCATCAGTGTGCCATTGGCACACTGTGATGCATCCAAGATGCAAGCGTGGCACCTGGTGGTGTATATGTGGCACAGCACTTGCATCATGCATGTGTGCGCTGTATGGATGGCACCACGCAAAGATGGTGCTGTCCGTACATGTTAGGGTTCCAGAGCGTGTGGATGCTGTGTGCTCTGGAACCCTAATATTGGTGGCAGCACGGTGCTTTTGGCCCGTCTGTTTTGGGCCTAAGATTCAGGGAAGATTTCCCTTCCTCCCAAAAAAAAGTCTTACCACAGTCTCTTTCAGGCATGTTGAAATCCTGCCTCATTGTAAAGAGGCACTGATCACCTCCATTACCCACTCAGCCACTCTGGCCTGTTGAATTAGCTAGGAAGGGCAAGTATCCAGTTCTCTCGCTCTGTTTATTGCCACTTCTAGCAGTCAGCCTTGGTATTAGGCTCCAGGTTCAGAAGACGACGAGGATTGGGGTGTTGGTGAAGGATAGCACAGTTTAGGGAAATTATGTTTGGTCTACAAATCCCCTAATCCTCCAGCCATCATAGCCAGTAGGTAAAAATTGGGAATTATGTTTTGTGACAAACAAAATACCTCCTTGTATCCATCACCAAAGTTTCAAAGTGGTGTTTCATGAACTAGCGGGCACCAAATTGAAACAAATTAAATTCCTGCAGGGTAGTTGAATTCTTAATCATTTCAAAAAGTGTCCCAAATGCAGTTCTAACAGGGGAGGGGGGTCCATTTGATGTCACAATGGCAAGGAGTTGAGGGCTAGGTTAGGAATTCTGACCTCTCTATTCTGCTATTCTGATCTTAGAAACAGGCATGAGAGGAAAGCAGTGACCCATTCACACTACATAATTAAAACACAATGATTCCACTTTAACTACCATGTCTCCATCCTTTGAAATCCTGGAGTCTATAGTTTGATGAGTTACTTGAGGAGTTCTCTGGCTGAGAATTTCAAATATTTATTCCAAAACTGTTGGTCCTAGGATTCCATGGGACAGAACCATGACAGTTAAGTGGAAGAGTAGTTATGTAGTTCTGTAGTGGGAATGGATCCATCTGGTGAGGCCCAGTTTACAAGGTAATATGACAAACCAGAATGGAATGAGGTTTCCTTTTTAATGGCTGGCTAGCACATGCATTACTTGCAACTACAGCACATATGAGGTTGTTTTGTTGTTTACAGAATCAGCACTGTTACTCCCAGTACCTGTGCTATGATTTGTCATACTGACACTCCACTCCCTACTTTGTTTTAAATATCATGATAGGCCCAAGTGCATGTACCCAGTGATTCTCTCCTCAGTCAGTTTCCCTCACTTCTGGATTTTTTTAGTTTTAGTGCATGTACTAGTGCAAAACAAACATTTTTGTGTTCAGCCAGAAAGCTCTAGGTTGAGGTCTGTGGTGGTTTTAAAGCCACTTCATACACAAATATCACACATTATTCTGTCCTAGCAGTGCTTTCCCTGACATCAGTATCCCTGCTGTAGATGTGCAGGAGCTCTGAAATTTTCAATGATTTCCCCTGGTGGTTTTCTGCAAGCTAACAATTCTTTAAAACATGCATAGCTCTACCTCCCTGCATCTTATTATCGTTTCCCAAAATCTGCCTCATTCTGCTCTGATGTTGGGCATTAAAAATGTTTTCATAGTGAAAGTTCTACGAAGACATTATAATCTTCTTTGCATCTTGTGGCTCTGTGAGGTACACATATGACTGTTCTTATTAACAGTGTAGATTTACCTAGTCACCTTGGGGGCTGTGTAGGGAAAAAAATTAGGTAACCCCACAATTAGTATTGGGAACTCCACAAATGAGAGTGCCCTTTTCACTTATTTCATGCTACTGTGGAGTTAGCTTTGTGACATTTGTCTGAGACTCTGGGGCAATAGAGAGGTTTATACCTTAAGACACCCTTGTGAGCACCCAAAGCCATCTTGTGTGGTGAAGGGTTAGGCTTCCTCCTTCCAAATGCTGTCTAGCAGATTTTGACAGAGCAGGTATGCTGCAAATCTGTATTTACCTTCACAGAAAATGAAAAATGAGCATTCAGCCAGAATGCCGTTGGCCTGGGAGGAGGCAGTGGTGGTGTTTACAGGCCCACATTGTTATCTAATGTTTGTTGCTATTACTTGTACTTAATGGAGGATGATCTGTTAAAACCCATTTACACTTTCATGAACTCACTTCAGAGTGGGTGAACAAATTGTTCAAGTATTGGCAGATTAAAAATATTTTCAGTCTGAAATATTATAAATATTATGCAATATGAGGGATTAATCCCATCAATGCAACATTAGAATTTTATGTTGTTGTTGTAGTTTGGAGATGGTGAGTTGTTAAAAAGATACGGTTTAGTTTAGTATTTTTCTTTTCCATCATACTGGATAGGACCAGAAGGAGTTAAGTGTGGGAGTTTTGGTGTGTGTATATGTGTTAGTAATAGTCAGATTACCACATGGGAATAAGTGAACCGTCATTTTATAGTCAGAAATATGTTTTATGTCTATAGAAGCACCTGTTTAAATCTTAAATAGTTTCATATGGGTCATTTCCATTCTTCACTTTCTTTACAAATTATAGGTAAAATGAATGTGCATTTAAGCCTAGACGACAGATGGTGTGCAAAAGGTACAAACATATTGTACCATATGTCACCAAAATCTTTCAAAAAGTTTCAAGCAATATTCAAAGGGTATTTTTCACCTAGTTTGAATTCAACAGTATTCACACACACGTGCGTGTGCTATATTGTTGCTTTTGAAGTTGCCAGATTCTGGAAATAATCTATGTATCTCTTGAATGCTTTAAATATAGGTTACACATACAATCTTTTAGTTCATAGGTTTGTTCATGTGACATTTCATAGGTAAAAGACAATCTGCTCAGTGCAGGGAAGGGGACTGGCAAGGCAAGTGGCATGAAAACAGCTGGCTGGCCCAAACTGGGCCCGATCCAGCTGTTGAAACACCACAAAATCCCACCCTAACCCTGGGGCTTTGGTAAAAGAAAAAGCAGACCTTCCCACAATTTTGATAACTCCAGGGCAAAGGTACATTCACCAGGGAAAACAGTAATATTTCACCAAAAGTTGTAAGCATCATGGAAGCAGACAGTATCCACATGTTTTTGTTTGATTGTTTGTTTCTTTTGCCCATACAGGAAAGGGCTAAGTCCTACTTTTAGAAGTAAAAGTACACAAAACAAATCAAAAACATCATCACATGCAGCATCTTTTTAGTGATTTCCACACTGTTAAAATCATTGAATGAACAGGTTAGAAGGAAAGCAAAAAAGGGGTATGAAAAACATGAAGGAATACTGGGCAGCATCTTCAACCTTGTTTTTGCTGGTATCTTACTGGAACCTCAGTGGCTCCAAAAACATTACTGGAGATATGAGAGATTCCTCAAGATTTTTTTTTATGTTGGACTGCATGAATCCTTAAGGTATTTTTCCACCTGAAAATCAGGGATATCATTTCAAGCGGCAAACAATCCACACTTTCTATGTGTCAAACTTTCAGAAACTATTGCTAAGAATTGCCAATATTTCTCATCAACTCAGTTGTCCAGTACTGTAAGTTCATCACAACATCTGACCTCTATTGTACTTTACTCATTAACATATGTGAACACATTATCTCCAAATCTCCTTCAGCCTGCGAGGAAGTGAACAGTCAGGCCCAGCTCTATCAGGGCTAGCCTGAAGAAAGAGAGCCCTCTCTCCATGACAACTGTCATCCTTCGGCCTGTGAGGGAGTGACCAGGCAGGCCCAACTCCATCATGGCTAGCCTGAAGAAGAAGAGCCCACCCTCCAGTCCATCTGCCTTGGTCCAGGCCTCAGAGGGAGAGAATAAACACTGGACCTCCTCCCCTTTCCCATCACCATTCCCTTCTCCTTTTGTGTTGTTTCTTTTAGATTGTAAGCCTGAGGGCAGGGAACCATCTAATTAAAAATAATAATTGTAAGCCGTTCTGATAGCCTTTAGGGCTGAAGGGCGGGGTATAAATACCATAAATAAATAAAATAATAGCTAAATAAAAAAAAAATCTTATCCTAACAAGAACACTCTATCAGATTACATGTCATAAGCACAGATCCCTTTATTTATGCCAGGCACAATGAATGTTCAACAATATTGAGAACATTGCTGTAATTATTTGGAGCAGGCATCATGCACTTCCATTAGATAAACCATCTGATAAAGTGAGACAGCAGCTTCAGGCAATGGATTTTGGTTGTCATAAAAGGGCAGCAAATTGTTAGTTACCTATTTTGTTATCATAGCAGTTACTGCCAGAGCTGAAGGAAGTGTTTTGGAGATTTATTTATTTATTTGCCTTACCTACCAAATTAATGTGGATTGCTCTAAGTATTATGCACCTTGACTTGGATGAGGGGCATTTGTGGCTTTTTGCATTCTGCCTTAGGCAGCAAAATGTCTTGGCTGGCCATGATTAGGAGATATAAAAAAGGAAAATAATAACAATATCTATCCTTAGAAATGCACTGTCTTTGGGGTTTGTGTGTGTGTGTGGGGGGGGGGGGATCATTCAGTCATAAACACCACTGCATATTTCACCCACGGACACAAATCTGAAATGGAAGTGCTGGCTTCACATGTCTTTCTTTTAACCAAAAGCCTTAAAAATCATGGAGAAAATTTTGCAATATTCTGACAAGCATTTTCAATATGTTATCATATCCTTAATACAAGCAACAATCAGACCTTAGAAATGGCTGTGTTGATAGGAACCAATTTTCTATTTAAATGGAATAGCTACCATATTTGAGACCTCATCCTGGTAACAGTAACAGACTCCCACACTGAGATGATCCACACTGAGATAATATCCATTGGGTTAGACATAGGGATGTGATATTGTATTACTTAGAATCAAACTGGCCTTCTCATCCATCCTAGTTTTTAATCTTTTTTTTTTTTTTTTGTCTTTTCACATGGAAACCTGTGCATTTTTCTTAGTGCCTTTATCATATTTCTCCCCTTGAGTGTTTCAAATTTGTCTACATTATTGAAATATGCAAAATTTTAGTCACACACATTTTTTTAATGAACCCATAGCTTTGTTACCAAAACAACACAAGCCATGGAAAAGTTCAGATTTCTTAACACGATGCATTGCATCCCATTGCAATACATGGTAGGCACAAAATGAATATTTTAGAAGGAAAATATAAATGAAATGAAATTGTTTTCTACCCACATGGAGAACCAAAGCTCAGGGAAAACAGTCAATACATGTTTGAGCTGAGATATGACCAGTCAAATTACACCCAGCAATTGAAGTCTGTAAAAAATTAAAAGAAAGCTGAGATTTGTTGTGCATGGAATGTTTTCGAAGGAAATAATGAAAGATCCTAATGATAAGTATTAATTTTTTTCAGGGGAGAAATTGATTTTTGAATGGAACAGATTGACTGGAAGTAGTGGGGCAAGGAGGTAGAAGATGTAGGATGTGCAAAAGAGGAGTTCTTAAATGTAAAACAGAGATGTTCTTAAGTTAGATCATCTCAGTGTGGGAGTCTGTTACTGTTACCAGAATGAGGACTCAATTATGGTGGCTATTCCATTTAAATAGAAAGTTGGTTCCTATCAACACAGCCATTTCTGAGGTCTGATTGTTGCTTTTATTAAGGATACGATAGCATGTTGGAAATGCTTGTCAGAAAATTGAAAATTTTCCCCATTTTTTTTTTGCAGCTGTTTGGGTTTTTTTTAGAGAGAAAGAGAGAGATGGTTATTATAGTTGACATTTTCACTAACACCATCACTGTTCTGGTGTCTGTTTATTTGTAAAACATTTTTATGCTGTTCTCAATCTAAAAGTCACAGGGTGTCATACAACAAAATCAACTCGACCAACTTAAATCAGTGTAGACAAAAAAAAAATGATTATAAGAGATTAGAACATATTCAACAATTTAGCAAATTAAAGAAACACAGATTAAAACCAGTTAGAATAGTTTCAAAGGGTTTGAAAATGTGTGTCTGTGTGTGGACTTGTAGGAAACTAATTTTACAGCATCATACAGTACTACTTATGCTTATGACTAGATAAAGCAGCACATCTTGGATGGTGGGTAGAAAATATATTAGCAAGTGCAACAAGTAACACAGTCAACAAAGATAACAAGAAAGTGTAATTGAAGCTAAAAATCTGTTATTTACACGGTACTTTTCCAGTACCATATAGGAGCTCATTACTGCTGCTAATGTAATCCTATTAATAGATTTCTGCTGCTTTTCAAGCAGCTTAGGCTTCAAAACTCTGTGGCATTCCTTCTTATATATTCCACACAAGTTAATATGGAATCTGTCTGCTTACGAATTGGCAGGTCTATCCAAGTATGATAGGATGTGAAATGGAAGCAGGGAGTGTCTAACAACTGGCACTGACTTCATATGTTACCACGCACACACACTTGCACATGCACTCACACAAACACACACACAAATGGAAATCTGAAGTTGTCTAGCTGATGCAGTCAGTAAGATAAACACTTCAAGAGCATCAGTAAGGAAAAGTACCACTAGAGACATGTATTGTATTTGAACTATGCCTGAAGCCTCAAGCTATCACATCCCTTCAGACCAGTTATGGTGCTTTTTGAGGGGAAATTGGCTTCCCTTCAGTGTAATGATAAGATAACTGAAGCCTGGTTGTACATGAAAGCCTTATACTAGAAGAAATGGTGATAAGCTGAAAGAACACAACTGCTTAAGTCTTGCTGGTCCAACTTGTTGAAGCCTGAGAAGTGGAAGCTGTTCATTCAGGCTGTTGCCATACAGTGTTATGTCACCTGACACTGCTTTAACTGCCATGGTGCTTGGACTCCTGAAATTTGTCATTAGTTGTTCTCTTCTGATAGAAAAGGCTAAATATCTCATAAAACTACAACTCCAAAAAATCCATAGCATTGAGCCATGCCAGTTAAAACAGTGTCAAACAGCATTAATGCTGCAGTGCAGATACAGCTTCAAACCAGAAGTGGCCATCAATATCTGCCAAGCAGTAACATTTGGGATTAGTTCACTTGTCAGTTAGGAGAAGGTGCAACCACAGCAATGAGCCATGGCTGAGCTGGCTGAGAAGCTGAGTGAGAAAAGGGGGAGATGCCGAAAGCTTTTCCATGCAGACTTGCCAGACAGGGTCAATAACTGTTCAGCAACTCTGTTCGTGACAGCTTTGACAGGAGCCAACAAAACCACTCAGGTCACTTCCCCCCAAGCAGCTGGTACAGCAGCCAGGATGGTGGCCCCAGAAGAGTCAACAGAATCTTTAGCTTCCCAGGCAACCTTGTCGATTTCCATCTTCTATGGTTTTCTAACCCAGCTTCCCTTGCTCCAACTGCTTGGGATAATTCTTAGAAGAGTGTGAACACATGAAGGAAATGTCAGGCTGTCAGCATAGATGTCTGTCACCTACAACCAGGAGAAATGTCTTGATGTATTTATGTTAGGGAAGTGTAAAGGGCATGGGATTTTCACCAGCTGTTTAGTTCTACTCTTTCGGGGGAGGAAAAAAGCATATTCCTTGGAGGAAGGCTCCTGAAAGCTCCAACTAGGTACAGGTGAATAACTGTCTATGCCCCCAGCCTGTTTAGCCTTGTCTTTCAGGGAACTCTGGTCTCACAACAAACTATAATTCCCAGGATTCCATAGGATTGAGCCATGGCAGTTAAAGTGGGATCAAACTGCATTATTTCTGTAGTGCAGATGCAACCATAGACTTGTAGACTGCTAATGAAGTGGTGACAAATCTTAAGACACGGTGATGCAACTTCAAAACTCAAGGACTGCAACCATAAGGTATCTTTGAATATGACTGCATTATATGAAGTTATGGAATTTATAAACCAGGACAGGTTTGATTCCCCCCCTACCCCCCCCCCCCCCCCCCAGTCTCTCAGTGAAAGAAGCCACAACCATATATTTTGATTTTAAGAGTCTTTTTGAGAAGAGAGTTCAAAATTAATTTAATTTTGAGCCAACTGAACTCTCTTCTCAAAAAATTTACACTGACACCCTGCCTAATCATGTTCCACAGGGAATTGAAGACCTTCCTGTCTTGACAGGCCTTTGAAAACTAAGTGTAAAAGGTTAGCCAAAGCCTTAATTTAGTCAGAAGGGATTGATCAACATGCTGAAACAAGGGGCCTGGCACTTGGTACACATTCTTTTTGAATCATCCTCCATGACTATGGCCATGGGATTGGAAAGCACATCGATTAAATGCATTGGTAGATGGCGATCTACTGCTTTCAGGAAATGCATGTGCACGATTCATCTTACAAAGTAAGCTTGTTGACTTCTGTTTCTTTTAGTTTTCAGATCACGTTTTGGTAGAATTCGCATCCTCATCTGTGGGCATAGTATGATATATTGGGCAGCGCGACAAGCTCGATCCAGCCATATGGATTCCCACCTTGGTCTCAGTGACATTGACATGGTTGAATGGCTGGCCAGACAAGGCCTACATTGGAATGGTCTTCTCAACATGTTGTTTGCGGAGCATGTTGACCCTTAACCTGACATGCTGTTGATAAAATTGGGTGGAAAAGACCTGGGCTTGATGAAAGGAAAAGCCCTGATTTGGCAAGCAAGGCATGATTTTGATACCATCCGGTATACATGCTCTGGAATAAGATTGATTTGGTCAGATATTTTCCCCCAGCAGGTATGGAGAAGAGAAAGTAATCCATGTAAACTGGATGTCGTCTATTAACCCATTTTCTGAGGACACCTGACTTTGTAATTAACTACCCGTTAATTCCGATCTTTATAGGTAAGATGGTGTTCACCTTTCAGATGAGGGTAATTTGATTTTTTAGGGATTTTCAAAATGGGTTGAAAGACATTTTGAATTGCCTGGTGGGGGTAAGGGACTAAGCAGACACTTCTCCCTTATCGGTGGCCCATAAGGGGTTAAATAAGTAAGTAAAAGTAATAATTGGTTGGGATGCACCATTGGCACCTCTTCATGGTGAAAGGTTAGGCTCTGGAACAGCTTAGACAGGTCAAGTGACCTAGTGTTGTGAAAGACCCTTGCTTTTGGGTTTTTGCTCAATCTTACAAACTTGAGGGAGTTTGGGGGAGAGATATTTACCTTCCTAGAACTGGATGAGGATGCAATTTGAATTTGAATTTACCTCAGGGTCTGGTATTTGTGCCCAAAGGGAAGGCTGAAGAGGTGATCTAGGATTGACACCTGGCTTTCTTAGGACCTGCATCAGGCTTTTAAGTTTAATCAATTTTCTCAAGAGTTTTGAAGTTTAAGGTTGAAGTTCAAGAGCTTACCATTAAATAGGATATAAGTCAAATAAATGGCCCTTTATTTATCCAGTTTATGTGTCTGGTCTCTTTATTTTGTGGTTGGGTATCAATTATTATTAGAGTTAAATTACTGCTATTGTTTAATTATCACTGTTGCTATTGTTTTTATAGAAGCATAACACCTCATTTCTGGGGAAAGAGTAATAAATCAACGATATTTTTTCTACATAAATCATTGCTACTGTACTTCTGAAATTTTGCAGGTTTGTTAATCAAGGCTGTCTCTATGGTATCTGTCATTTGGATGAAAAGGTTGCTCTTGTAGAAAAATGACTGCCTTGTTCATATCTATTCATCTGAAACATAACATTATTTATTCCATTTGAAGAAGAAATTGTGCCTCTAAAGCTTTTCAAATTCTTACAAGAATTTTTTAAAAAGAAAAAACAATGTGTACTTTTGTGTGTACTTATTCCATCGTTCTTTCCCTGTGATAATCAAAATGAGTCACAGAACTTTAGATTTCTGAGTTTTGATATAGGTTTAAACTTATGTTGAACTGTATGTCCACTGATTTGAAAATAATTCTGTCAGGTCATTTTCTGAAGTGTTAAGTTGTAAATCAAATCTTGTGATCCATGCTCAACTGTAATAAAAACCAGGTTTACTTATATTAGGTTAGGGATGCTTATCTATGCTTGTATCATTGTCACATATGAACAAATTCCATACATATCTTTTTTTCTTGCGTGTGAGATATTTCCTGTCCATTTCAGTGAATGTTTTCACATGTGCTTTAGATAATTTTTCATGACTTGCATACAGTTACAACAGCTGTTGCCTTGTTGGATGAAGTTTCTGTTAGAAAAAACAACAACTTTGGGATGGGTGATGTCTCGTGCTGCCCGTGGTTTTGGACTGGTACCAACTGGAACAGATGCAGTCTTCTTAGCTACTCAGGAACAAAGTAACTTCAACACAGATTTTCACTCAAATGAGGGTTTATTGACTTTGTTGCTATTTACAATTTACAGCAGGCTACTATACATCTATTCTCTTTCAGAGTCCATGCTAGAAGCTTGAATGTGACATCAGTCTTTGTTCTCTCAGAAGATCAACCTTCCCACCAAGTGGACACACCTCTTTCCCATGAAGTCACCATACTACACAAAAGCATAACAATAATACATTTGTTTATATTATGTCTCAGCACATGTCCTTGAAGACTTGCTCTTCCAGGCCTAGACTTTCTGGCCTTCAACAGGAACCATTTTAAACCTTAGTTAACCATTGACACATCTGAACATTTTCAATACAATTTAGAAATATATTTTAACAGTTTCAAAATAAATTACAACTTCTTTGAATCCCTTTCATTCAACTTCTTTCCTCCCTGCAAGTGTGTGCTCTTCCTTAGAAAGGAAAAAGGACTGTAGTTTGTTCCTTAGACTTTAGTCCAAAACACACTGCAGAAATAATCTAGTCTGAAATCGCTTTAACTGCTCTGGCTCCGTGCTAGAGAATCCTGGAAATTGTAGTTTATTTTGGCACCAAAGCTCTCTGACAGAGAAGGCTAAATGTCTGACAAAACAACAGTTCCCAGAATCCCCTAGCATTGAGCCAGGGCAGTGAAAGTGGTCTCAAACTGGATTATGTTTGCACTGTGTTTTGTACCATTGTGCATAAATTATGGAAAACTTGATATAAAGCTTCGTATATTGCTCCCTTTTTGGAAGCATGAACTTCGATGGAGATTCACAATTGCTCAGTTTGAGACAGCCCCTCTTGTAAAGATTACATCATTTTGAAAATATTATCAAATCCCTATATTGGAGCCTTTGAAAAATCTGTAATAATGACAATTGTATATCAGTTTTGTGATTGTAGAACAATCTAGATCGTGGCAGTTTTCAAAGCTAAACAATTTTTGAATAATATAAATACTCTTTATTGACAAATTTCTAATGTACTTTGGTATCTTGGGATTTTCTTTCCCTTCTTCTCCTTCTCTGGTGTAAGTGGAGTTTATCACACGTGAGGAACTTCTCTTAATTTCAAATGAAAAGAAAGTGGGGCCAGCACAAATTCATGTGAATTCGCTAGTTCAGCAAATTTACGTGAATTCGAATTGCATTTGAACTGACTTCTCACTGCCCAAAAATAGCTTGCCATTGCCCAAAATTGCATGTGGTAGTCTATCACGCAATAACGTGAAACCCCATGATTGCGTTCAGATTGCCATTGGATTATACTTCCAATTTTCCTTGTCTGATAAACTCCAGAAAATTATCTAGGCCTTCAGAGAATGTTTTTAAGGTACCTAGGGTGGAGGGGCTGTAGATAGAAGAAGTAGCAAAATTAAATGGAAGTACAATTGAGCACAAAAGTTAGAATCATAGAAGCCATTTTATGGATGTGAGCTGGATGTTTATAAAGAAGATAGAAATAAAAGCAATTCATTCAAGATGGAGTGCTGGAGAAGCATGCTAAAGATTCAATGGACAGCCAAAAAGAAAAATAAATGGGTCTGAGATCAGATCAAGCCAGAAACCTTTCTGGAAGGCAAGATGACAAAATTGAGGCTGTCGTACTTCAGACACATCATGAGAAAGCATGACTTGCTGCAAAAAACAATAATGCTAGGAAAGGTGGAGGGAAGCAGAAAGAGAGGAAGGCTGCATGCTAGATGGATGGACTCTATTACAGAGGTCATGGGTATGACTTTGCCGGAACTAATCAGACCAGTGGAGGACAGGGAGTCTTGGAGATGTCTCATAGGGTTGTCCCATAGGGTTGCCATGGGCTGAAATTGACTTGAGAGCAATTAACAATAGCAAATACGAATCCATAAGATACTAAGAGGACTCTGGCCATGATCTCATGCATTGTAGCTTTATAAGGACAGTCAGAAAAGTGTAATCAAATCGCTTTTAAATGTATTTCCAGGACAATAGAAGGACACTTTTTGTTATTTGACAGCTTGTTTTAATTAATGGATATGGTAAAAAAAACAACTGAATGTTGCTGTATCTAATTTTATTTTTTAAAAAAAGAAGTTATTCAAGAAATCTTGATTAGAATTTTTAATCTGCACAGGTCCACTCTTCATTTTGGTATCTGTTTTATAATTTCCCACCATTCCACATTTTACCTTTACTAGCGCCAACTGAATGCAAACAAAATCTGCCCATTATTAGCATACCCAGTATGCTCACACTATATATGGTGTTTTCATATTTTCATATCTAGGCATTTTTTAAGAGGCTATGATGATTACTGAAACACTAGGAAGTGTCCTATGAAAAATGAATATTTACCTTAATACATGTGAAGAATATAGGTAATACTATAATAAAGTTTAAATGGGTTTGCTTATCATTTCCCCCAACTTTATGCATATCTTTTTTCACAGGAGATAAAGATGATTCCATTGCACAAAAGTGAGTAAGACCATTTTTCCTACCATCTTTGTGCCATGTTCCCAGAAAATCCCCCATCCATCCATATTGGGGTTGTTCTAAATCCAATCAATGTTTTTGTTAATCCAATGTTAAAGCCATCAGTCATTCCAGAATCCCATTGCCCTGAGAAGACCATCAAGCCTTTATTACAATATACGATATCACTAAGTATCTGTCAAGGCTAAGAAATCAGATATGAATGTCAGTCCCATCTCTAGCCTTATGTGCACAGAAAGCCTCTTCCACTCACTGTATCACCTTCAGACACTGTCTAAACCACACTCCACTTTGTGTGGAATCCTGTGTAGGGTTGGTAAATATCACCCCCTCTACAACCCTCAGCCTCCTCTATCTAATTTCCATACCTCTGTTTTAGTTAGCCTTGCATGATGTCTCAGATTGACTGTGTTTTTGTGTGCTCTCTTACCTATTACTAAAATAAGACCTCCCATATTCATAAAACTTGGAGTCATCCCACAGTTGGTACACAGGTGAAAATGATCTTCAGGTTACCCAGCTTCTTGCTAACCAATTCCCCCAATATTTAAGAACACACTGACACAGTGTGGACTCCAAATCCCCACACTTTCTTTGAGTAACACCATTTCTCTACCTATTGTATGAACATCTACCATCTGTCTGTCTATTTATCTATAAAAGATGCAATCCTGTGCAAATTTACACTGATATCAACCTTTAAAAGTCAGTGGACCTCATTTTAAAATCAATGCCCCCTGTTCTCTCATTGCCATAAACCTGTCAGGGATTTGAAGGGTTAAAACACAGCACACAGGGAAATGCTTGCTGTGTGTGTGTTTGGCCATGAGCATTCAGCACAAGGACAAGGCTGATCAGCACAGCTGATGCTCATTGGCTCAAAGACACTTTAGTGTCTAGGTGCACGTAGCCATGGATGATGAAACCATGTGTCTGGATTGCACAGGGGACACATGACATGGTTACACACAGGAACTCACTGGGTTTTGGAGACCACATGGTCTGGAGTCTATATAAACCCAGGGGTTGCAAGTGATAGCTTGTGGGTTTGTAGTAGGAGTTGGTTTGGTATGGTTTGGAGTTTTAGAGATCTGTATTTGTATTATAGCACTGTGAATAAAGAGCACTTCGGGGACTTTGCTTCTCTGGTGGTTTATCAGAAGAAGTCTTGCATCGCTTTGCTGAGTGTCCCCGGAGGTTCCTGCATTGCTTCAGTTCCTGGAAGATATCCAGTTGTTGTTATCCCAATTGGTTTTGAAGCTACGCTTCTGCTTCTAAAATTGCTAGCTCTGCTCAAAGGTCTGATTTAACCCCAGGACTCGTTTGAGTTGCTGACAGTGGTTGCTGGACCCCAGCAGTTGCGCTGACAAAACCACCTTATTCTAGAAGATCTCTCCGGTCTCAGGGGTGGAGAAATACCTTACATTAACTCCACTGCACATTTTCAAATCACTCTCCCCTTCCTTCCTCCCCCACTTCTCTCTTAGTTAGCACAATGCTTTTTCACACTATGTGTAAAAAGTCAGAGATGAAGAGGAGCAGAAATAATCCACTTGTTAATCCACACATCTGACATTTCAGTTATATAGCATTTCCCACTGCAGTTTTGTTTTGTAAAACACTTTACATGTTCATCCCTTTGCACTTTATAGATCCAGTATGACTTTCCTGTTCTGAATCCTCCGTGACAGATGAAATCTAATCCACTCAGATAAAATCACTTCCTAAGCAGAAGCTGAAGAAAGGCTGAGCAGTTTTCTACAAACAATTGTTATTGACTACCCCAATGGTAGCGTGCTGTTGAAAAGAAATTTACAGCTTTGCTTTATGTTCTTGAATTTCCAGTTTACAACTCAACAACATCACTATATCTGATTTCTATTAAGCTGGGAGATGAAGGGGATTGCAGGTTTTCAGAGTTCATTAAATAGGTGGTTTGGTTTTGTTGTTAATTCAGGCATGACATATTGCAATATATATTGGAATAGATTCTAAATTGGTCTGAGTATTGCTCTTTTCAAGAAACAGATCATTCTCTGCAATTGCAGAAGTTATAAAGGTTCACACTTACGTTTTTGTTATGATGATCTTACATAAGTATGTGGCAGGTCTGGCTTTCAAATGCAATTGTAATGCAATCCTTATGGTAATTTCTAAAGCCATCCATATCTATCACCATTGCCAAAAGCTGGAAGTATTCTTATCACATCTCTGAATAGTTGCACACCAAAGCTCTTAATGAGCAGAGCAGTTTTCTGGGGCAGAACATTCATATAACCTTATGTAGGTGGGATACAGTCTGCCCCTTTTCCCGATGGATTGGGGCCTGAACTGCCATAGCGTCAGCCCCAGAAGCCCCGATCCGCTGCTTTTCCTGGCCTTGGGAAAGCGGCAAAAAGCCGCTTCCTCGCGGCCTGGAAAGAGGTGTCCTTGGGGCTTCATTCTCTCTGTATCGCTGGTGTCGCCGTTTAAAGGCTGCACCAGTTATACACACAGCCGAAGGAGCTCCGAATCAGAGCTCCTTCTGGCGCCACTGGAAGGGAGCCACAAGCACCCTGCAGTGGTGCCAGGACGTCATTTCTGCGCCACACTGTTTGGCTGCGGTGTGGCCGTGAGGTCGAAATGGCAGCGCCCATGTACAAAGGGCACCGCCATTACAATGTCGCAGCCACGTACTAGGGTTGCGGGGTGTCTAGAAAGGACACCCCAAGGCAACCCTAGTACGTATCCAGGCCTGCGCTTTGCGCCGGTCTGGATACCACCGTAATTTCTTGTAAAAGCCCTATCAGGTGCTGTAGGGCCTGTACAGACAGGCCAAAATAAAACTGCTTCGGGTCACTTTGGAGGTATGCTGTTTAAATGATGCATGTGTTCTAAGAGTCCGAAAGCCACACCAAAGCCATGCTCCAGTCCTTAGGATTCGATTGTGGCTTTGGCGTGGCTTCTGAACTCTTAGGACGCATCCATCATTTCAACAGCATACCTCCAAAGTGACCCAAAGTGGTTTTATTTTGGCCTGTCTGTATGGGGCCACAGTTATTCAGATGTGTTGTCCCACTGAAAGTCTGGTGTCGAATTCCTATATTTTCAGCCATCTTTGTATTATTGCATGAGGGTAGCCACCTCTTTCTTCTGTCCAGCTTCTTGTTGTTAACCATGGCAAGAGATATGTATCTATATATCTATATAACAACATTTCTCTTGCAACAAGACAGACTGAGTTGTCAAAGCAGAACTAAATGGTGTTTATGCAGACGAATCTCTGTTTATGGGAGGTTCTAAATTCAATTTAAAAGATTTAGATGTCACTTTAGTGGAGTAATGAGCATAAACTTTTTTTTTTTGTCCTAAAAAACAGTGTGTAGGAGTTAGCTAGGTCTTATTGTAACATAAAGTTCTCTTTTGTATGTATATGGGTGACAGACCAAGGCTGTGTAATGAACAAAGAAGGTGGATATGATTCCCACACAAGCATGGAAAAGTGACTGTTTGTTCTTTCAAAACACCTACAACTGCAGGGCTGCCTGAATCATAAAAGTACAACTTAATTGTGATGGTGACAAATATAGCCACACAATTGCCCCTTACAAAAGGGGTTGGGAGATGAAAAGTCACTAATTAGGCAGAAGAATGACTATAAATAATGCAACTCTGCAACAATTTGTATTATTAAGTAGCACAATAATAATAGCTAGAATAATGCTTACCATCTGTAAATTACAAGGGTTTTCACGCGCACACAAAAGCTGCAGATATCTCTATTGCTTTATTGTGTTTTGCTATGGCCTCTGGCATCATTCAATATATAAAAATGTCAGGCACATTTCTGAGGATTATATTGGAGGGGATATATACCTTCCTACATGAATTTCAATAGGATTTTGAGAGCATGACTTCTGCAGACATACCGTTTAGGGTTGCGTGGAACACTGTCACTTATTTTCATGGATATTGATGACTCATTTGGGGAAAATGGTTTCTGAGGGGAAAAGGCAAGGACAAGGTACAAAAATTATTTCATCAGCATTACATCACCATTTTAATCTCTTGTAGCAGAAAGACATAGAAGAAATACTATGAGGTTTTAATGCCACAATGTTTTACTGCTGAATGGTGCAAATAGACATAGGCTCAAGGAAACAACAGATTAGAAAATGTCCTGCTGACCTGGGCCTTAACTTTTATTTTACTTTTGTTACTAAATCTTTATTTCCTAGCTTCTCTCTGAGATAAGCTGCACATAAATTTTGGTAAATGTTGAAGGATCCTGGGGGTGGAGCTACAAATGAGCGAGAGATGCTTATTTTGGGACAGAAGACGGTGCTTAAATCACATTTTTAAAGGGTCCACTATTGCCTGGATGAACCACTGGTGGGGAACGGAAACTAATGGTGCCATTTGCTTATTTCTTGTGTTTATCTTCTGCTTGTCAATAAAATATTGCTGAGGAATCTGCTAATAGATGTTGTTGTCCGGCATGTATTTTTGGATCAGAGAATACTGAAATGTGTAGAATACTGAAATAGAGAAGAAGAGACGGGGGAAGAGAGAGAGAAAGACCCATTTGTCAGGGACAATCCCACAGACAGTTAATTCTTTGTCACCACGTGTTCTCAGTTGCATTTAAAATGTCCCAGTTTCTTTTCTTCCTCCCCCTTTCTCCCTTTGTCCTTGGCTTACTTTAGTTAATGCAAACTGAGTTCCAAGAAGAAAATTAGTTTGTATTCATTTACCTCTGTACAGGGGAGAGGAGAAAAAGGGGACAGGCTGTTTCCATCCCTTGCAGATTTAGGGAGAAAATAAAGTGTGGCAGCCTCTCCCATTCTTCCAGTTTTGTTTTGTTTTGTTTTGTTTTATTTACCATCTTGGCGACACTCTGATGTTGTCTGGTCCCATGTGTCATGGTTGTCATTTGTGAAATGTTGGAGGATATGGAGGGAGGGAGAGAGAGAGAGAGAGAGAGGCAGAAAGAGAGAAATTCCAGATTTCTCTTTGAGTTTTCAGACCAAATGCTTTCCTCCTTTCTATATTATAAAGTCAGCTTATTTCTTTTACCCCATGGAACAGGAAACCCTGCAGACTGCCTTTTGTATTTACAGGGAGTCATAACATCTTCTATGACAGGTCCTTTCTCTTCTTAATAGGTTTTTAACTGGAGAATGACACTCTCTGAAGATAAGTGTGACTGAAATTTCATACATAGTATATTGCAGAGTTGAATTTGCTATCTGCTGTCATGCTGTAGGTTCAAAGTTGTCCCACCTAACTGCAATGTAATGGGCACCCAGCCTTCTTTCATGTTTTAATGGCAAATGCTGTCCACTTCAGTATATTGCATACACTGGATATATTCAATACACTCATCCCTCCATATTTACTAGGGTTAGGGGCACAGGACCCCTGTGAATGTGTAAAAAATGCAAATAAGAAAAACACTGTTTTTATCTGAAAGAACTCATCTCTAGGAATTTCTAGGTCTTCCAGTGCAACTTTGTGGTCAAATCTGCCAGATACTGACCATAGGATTGCACTGGAGGAGCTACAAATGCCTATTGGAGTGTTCTCTCTAGGAATCTCTAGATCCTTCAGTGTGACTTTTGGTTAATGTTAATCAAACAGTTGCGCTGGCAGACCTAGATATTTCTAGAGAGAACATACTAATACAATCCGTGAATCATCAAATCTGCAAAAGTCAAAGTTGCAATTGTAAAAGGATAAGTGTATATCAGTTTTAACTGTTGCTTAAAGAACCAAATATATCCATCAACTAAATCAAGAAAAAATAAGAATATTGGTGACTATCTATACTTACCATTACTTGCATTTTGATGCTATAATTTTTTTAAAATTAATTTTAAAACTTTTATTTTGTTTAGCACTAGGACTACATTCACTTTTGCATATCTGTGAGAAAGAGTTTTCCAATCGTGAAAGTGGACAGAAGTAATAGTGAGAAAAGCCAGGACAATATTCTCTCCTTCCCCTGCCCTTTTCTCTCTCACTGATTTCCCCATCTCTTATTCTCTTAATGCAGCTTATTTTTACCCACTCTTCCACTGTATTCTCTTCTTTCTCCTTCTTTCTCATCTTCTCTACTTTATTTTCATTTTTATGTAAAATCTCCCTCCTCTCTATTTCTTTATTCTTTCTCTCTTTATTTTATCCTGGGTTCATATCCTGTAAACCCCCCCCCCCCCCCAGTTCTTTTCCTCCCATCTCCTGGTAGAGAGCAGTAATGCCAAATATTAACCATAAAGCTGAAAGAATTGTGAAATACCAGAAGAGCCTTTAATTTCATTACACAATCCTACAATTGGTATTAATCCCAGAAGGCATGAAGAACAAAATAAACATCAAGTGTCTTTTGGTGGATCAGCTGCCTTGTACAGAGCTTCCCTCTTCCCTGGCTAGTTTACTCCCTTTCTATAAGGCCATTTTCTACCAACTGTTATAATGATGATAAACAGGAAAAAAGAGGAAGCAACTGATAATAATATCAGGGACCCGTTGCTGAGACTGCTTCTTCCATAACAGGGTTATCTCCTAATTATCTTTCTTTTTTAATGTATTATATATATATATATATATATATATATATATTACTTGTGTAAATTGAAAAATGGAAGTGAACCCTACTAAACATCTAAGTACTTTTTATCCCAAATATTCCTTTGATATGAGCATGCAAGGGGATCTTGTAGCACCTTAGAGACTGCCTATGTAGAAGAATTTGTAGCATAAGCTCTTGGAGACCAAGTAACTGAAGGCTTATGCCACAAGTATTTCTACATAATTAATCTCAAAGGGACAAGTTCCCTTTGCATACTGATATTTCATGGCTATGTCTCTGAATTCCTTTTGATATGATGGTAAATCACAGGGTTAAACCCTTGAGCAGCTTTATTTTACCACCATTTTCATGGAGAAGTCAAATACCTGTCTGCTTGTCTACGCAGACAGTTGCTGAGATGTCAGTGAAAACAAATGCATATTCACAGAAGGCTCATAGACAATTTCCACTGATTCACTGATTAATTAGGTCTTAGTTTACTGAGGGATTTGTAGCTGCAGTTCAGCAATTTACGGAATGACTGCTCTGAATGACATATATTACCACTACTATGGCTGATCTTGTTATAATATTACAAATTGAAAAGAGCAAGAAAAATGATCTTCAGTAAAGATAAGAGGTCACCAGATGGGTAAATGTCATGCATGCTAAACCTACAACAATGTGACAATTAGAAAGCTGTGGCCACTTTAAAATGGTTTAATAAATCAACATTTTCTCTTGGGGTTCAGGTGGATGGATTCCTCTCAAATAATAAAAATACATGCAGAAATAAATTAGTGTCTAACAATGTGGTGAACGGATAAGAGAGTACCCTAAGAATACTTCATATTATTTAATGTTTACATAATTTTTTTCAAAAATTTAAGCTAATTTACCTATATTTTATTTGCCCGTGTAATAGACTCAGAGGAAGGAGGGGTGCAAGTAGTTGGAAGGAATGTCAACAGTTTAAAATGTGCAGATGATACCATAGTAAAAAGAAAAATGACTACTAAAAAGAAATATAAGAAAGAAAGTGCAAAACCAAGGTTACAGATAAACATTAAGGAAACAAAAATAATAACCACAGAAGATATGCACAATTTAAATTCATATACACATACATACATACCTTGGCTCAACATGAATCAAATTAAAATGACAGCCTTAGTAAATAAAATTTAGACGGTTGAGATTTGGAAGGGCAGTTATAAAAAAACTAGGTAAGATCCTCAAGGGTAAAAATATATACGTAAATACTGAAGTCAGAAATATCCATTATAGTATTTCTGACTACAACGTATACATGTGAAATCCTGATAATGAAGAAAGCTCACCTGGGGGAGGGGGAGGGAGAGATTGAATGAAAACATTTAAATGTGGTGAAGGACTGTGGATACCATGGACTGACAAAAATTACCAATAATTGAGTCTGAAACGCAAGAGTGAGCACTCCCTAAAATCCAAAAAGACTAAACTGAGATTATCATATTTTTGACATACCTTGAGGCATCACGATTCATTAGGAGATAATAATGCTCAATAAAGTGGAAGGTAATAGGGAAAAAAGAAAGACATGTTATAGATGGGTTGATTAAGAAAATGGAAGCACAGCCATGAGTAAATCACTAGGACAAGGTGCCTAATCAGGATGTCTCCCAAAATCAAAACTGACTTGATTGCAAATCACAAGGAAAAAAAAAGATGCAAAAAACAAAAATGAAAATAAGTATATCTAAACCAGTGATGGCGAACCTTCTGAGGTCCATGTGCCGGGGGCGGGACTTCTGCCTCCCAGGGAGGGGGCTGCGTGCTGGGAGTGGAGCCTCTAGAGGCAGGGCTTCTTCCCTCAGAGGCAGGGTTTCCAGGGCAGATCTTCTCCCACCCCCACGCTCTTTCCTGGCCTCCAGCTGTCTCTCAAAGACAGCTAGAAGCCATGGAAAATTGGAGGGAGGAGCAATAGGCTCACACTGCTCCTCCTCCTCTTCCTGCCCTTCCCTTGGCCTCCAGCTGTCTCTCAGAGACAGCTAGGGGCAAGTCGTGGCTTGTGGGGAGGAGGAGCAATGGGCCTGCAACCCCTGCACTTCTCTAAGGGGGTTTGCCAGACCTGAGACATCCCTGGAAGGATGCCTCAGGTGTGGCAAACCCAATGAGAGACAAGGAGAAATTCATCCGTGAACCCTACTCCTCTCTGAGAGGGTTTTCCAGATCTGAGGAGGAGTTTGCCTGCATCCCCTGCTCCTCTCTGAGGGAGTTTTCCAGACCTGAAGCGTCCTTCCAGGGATGCCTGAGGTCTGGCAAAGCCCAGCAGAGAGGAGGAGAAGTCCATCCACAACCTCTGCTCCTCTCTGAGAGGGTATGCCAGACCTGAGGCATCCCTGGAAGGACGCCTCAGGTCCGGCAAACCCCCTCAGAGAGGAGGACGAGCCCAGCCGTGACCCCTTCAGTAGGTTTGCCAGACCTGAGGTGTACCTGGAAGGATGCCTCAGGTATGGCAAACCCGATCAGAGAGGAGGAGGAATCCGCCCGCGACCCATTCCCCTCTCTGAGGTGGTTTGCCAGAACTGAGGCATCCCTGGAAGGACGCCTCAGGTCAGGAAAGCCCAGCAGAAAGAACAAGAAGTCCGCCCACGGCCCCTGCTCCTCTCTTCTCCTCTCTGAGGGGGTTTTCCAGACCTGAGGCATCCTTCCAGGGATGCGCAGGTCTGGTAAAGCCCAGCCAAGAGAAGAAGGATTCCACCCTCCTTCTCCTTCCCGGGCCTTTCTTCACCTTGAAGGGACTCAGAGTCAGGAGTCCGTTCTGGGTGAAGAAAGGCAAGCAGGGACGAAGAGGACTGGGCACACACCCTGTCCTCTTCTTACTAGACCTTTCCTCTCATCAAAAGGGCTCTCTGGAGCTCTCTGGGGCAAAGGGAAGGCGAGCAGTGAGGGAGAGGACTGGGCACGTGGCTGTCCTTCTTCCCTAGAAACTTTTCCCTGTCCCAGTACCTCCAGCAATCTCTCCGGAGAGAGCTGGAGGCCAGAAAAGGTCTCTGGGAAGAGTAACTGGCACACACCTGTCACTTCTCCTCCCCCGCCCCTTTCTCGGCCTCCAGCTGTCTTGGAGAGGCCAGGAGAGGACTGGGAGGAGGAGCCAGAGGTGCATGCCTCTGGCTCTTTCTACCGAGAGCCATTTTCTGGCTTCCTGGTGTCTCGGTGAGAGGCCCAAAAATGGCAGGGAGAAGGCAGAACGGGCACATGTGTGCCTCTTCCATCTTCTCTTTCTCCCCATGCCTGGCAAAATGGCGTCACGTGCCACCCTTGGCACGCATGCCATATGTTTGCCATCACAGATCTAAACAATGGACTGAAGGAGGATTACTGCACATAAATTAATATTCATCTGCTGAAATATTATTTTCCACATGGAAAAGCCTGTTATCTATGCATAAAATGCTAGTTTCTGCACAAAACAACCATATGCAAATTTTGCATACGATTAGTCCCAAATTGGGAAGATTCTCATCAGTTCATGACTCTTCTCATAAGATTTTCTCAAAACTTGGGAGGAGGGGACACATTTTCAACCTTTTTTAAAAATGTTCTTTCTATCAGTTTAAAGCTATTAAATGCTACTAGAAATTATAAATTTTACAGTAGCAGCTAAGGCCATAAATATTTACTGTTTATTTGCTCATATTTAAAGACCACCCAGATATATTTATGGCAATTATAAAAAACCCCACAAAAACAAACATTTACAGAAAAAATATATAAAAATAATATAATTATTTATAATGTCCTTTAAAATGGATGACAGGATGGGCTATCCAGAGAAAGCTTGAAACAGATACTTTTTCAACCTTTAAAAAAAAACTACTACAAATTGTTGGATCATTATAGCAAAAGAGGAATCAGTGGAACCTATTATTTTGTTCATGTTAATGCAATACACTGTATTGTAGTCCTGGTGGCACAGTGGTTAAATGCCAGTACTGCAGCTACTCACAGCCATAAGGTTGTGAGTTCAATCCCCGACAGGGCTCCAAGGTCCACTCAGACTTCCATCCTTTTGTAGGTCCATAAAATAAGGTCCATTCAGCCTTTCATCCTTTTGTAGTCCATAAAATATGGTCCACTGAGCTTTCCATCCTTTTTAGGCCCGATACAGAGCATCCCAAAAGGACTCTCTGCCGGCACCTCCTTTTCTGCCGGCGGGAAGCAGCAGCGGATAAATCGTACAGTTTCCCGCCAGCAAAAAACGAACCCGCAAAAAGCAGGTTCTTTTATTGGCGACATGTGGACACTAAGCATCTGTCACATCAAAATGACAGCCCCCATCTGTACAGGGCACCACCATTTTGACATACGGAATACATACTAGGGTTGTGGGGCATCTACAAGTGACGCCCCGAGGAAACCCTAGCATGTATTCCTTACGTGCTAAAAGGCCCATCTGTACTGGGCCTTAGTTCCATAAAATAAGGTCCACTCAGCCTTCCATCCTTTTGTAGGTCCATAAAATAAGGTCCACTCAGCCCTTCATCCTTTTGTAGGTCTGCTTGCTGGGGGAAATTGGCTTACACACTGTAAACCACTCAGGGAGTGTTAATTCACTGATAAGCAGTATAGAAATGTACTTGATATTGCTATTGCTTTACTGGCTCAGTATGCTGGCTTCCACGCTTACTGGATGACTTTTTTTCCTTAGTAGTACGATACTTTAACTAAGAACATCATCTCCCACAGTGAAAGAAGGCATTCTTGACTTGTAATGTTTCCCATAAATGTTTTCCAATGTTTTCCATAAACATGAATCACACTAGAAATCCTATTCAATTTGTTTTAGTATTGTTGAAATAAATGTGTTTAAATTGGATAAATTTGGTTGTATAAGTTTATCAGTCTAGCAACCGCAGAGTTCTAAAATTAAAATTCAGCATCTTTGTATACCCAATTACTACAATGAATATTTTTTATACAGCTTCTGTGTCAGAATGTTTTCTCATTCACCAAAGTATATTGCTCCTTTTTAACTTCTAGATCTTGCATGCCCTTAAATCATAATGTAAATGTATACATGTGGCTATATAATTTGTTTTAATGTATTTGCAGAAAGAGAAGGATGATTATCAGAAAGAATGACTTCAGCTACAGAATCATATTTTCTTGGCTCTCATGTGGAGTTACAACCCCATTTGATTTAAGGATCTTTTTGAGACCACATTAAAGTGTTTCCTTTCAGGCAAATTAGACAAACATTTTATCAGTACAAAGTTGTTTTTTTAATGGTATTTTGATTGTGTGAATAGTATCTTGTCAATTTAAGAAAAAGTATGGACTAATATAAAATACTGAACTTATAGATGGCTACAAAGCAACATATTACTTTTGCCTTGTAGAACAGTGGCCACCTGTGGCAATTCTGCTGCTAAACACTGCTACAAGGAAAACAGACTGCTGAACAACAATTGCATATCATAGTCCATGGATACTGTGCATTTAGCCCCTCATGAACAATCAATTTAAGATCCATGGTGTGTGCCCCCTCCTCACCTAAGCCAAACCAAGATAACCCCTAAAAGACATGCAAGGTAGGGCATAAGGCAGGGAGGCAGGGTTAATGAAAGGTTAAGAAATAAGCATAATCGAGGAGCAGCTCCAGCCATGTGATTGAAAGACGTGCAGTGATGATTACTGTCCAGTCTGTCGAGCCCGAGTTAGTAAATCCTAGGTCTTAGAGTAACTTCACCAAAAGACTTATACCAATAGTATCAAAAGCAGCAAAATCACCAAGAATAACAAGTACAGAGTATGGATTTAGATCAGGGATTAAAATAAAATCTCCAGGCCATCATTTCTCTGGGCCTAGAAGGTGGAAGCTGCTCCTCCTCCTCCTCCTCCTCCTCCTCCTCCTCCTCCTCCTCTTCCTCCTCCTCCTCCTCCTCCCTTCCAGTGCTCTGAAGATATTTTGTGCTGTTAGGCAGAAATCTTAATTTCAGCAGAGCACATGCTACACTTCAAAACTTACTATGCACAAAATTCACATATGGTTGTTTTTAAAAACATCATTTTCTGAATATAATCAGCCCTTTGTATCCATGGATTCTGCTTCCATGGATTCAACCATCCACAGCTTGAAAATAATACTAAAAATAAAAATAAAAAAGTATTGATCTTGATTTTGCCATTTTATATAAGAGACACCTTTTTACTATGTCACTGTATATAATGGGACTTGAACATCCACAGATTTTGTTATTCATTGGGGAAGGGGTCCTGGAATCAACCCCCAATGGATATCATGGGCCCTCTGTATGTCTGTAAAAAAAAAAAAAAAATTCCCCTATTTAACCATAGTAAGTCCTAAACTGCAAATATTCTTTGAAAATTGTGTCATTTTCAAAGATTTTATTACAATGGTAATGAAATGCAAAAATTGCTTCTTTCTTGTTTTTTAGAAGAAAATTAGTGAAGAATTACATCCGTGTTCAAATTACTGAGGACCATTATAGTTGTTTAGAAATGAAATGTTTGCTTCAAATATAAGATGGTGTTGTATTATCGATATTTCTGCTTTGTGGCCTATGAAGTGGAAGTGTACAGTGGAAAACTCCTTTTTGTTTTGTTGTATTACAGTGTATCCATTTTACATTAAAATAAATTTGGGCATTTGTATAATATATTGTTGTGTGTGTGTGTTTCTGCAATATGGAGTTTAACAGAGAACCAACATCACTGGATCATATGTGTTTTTACTGTTGCAAAAAGACCTATAGTCCAAGGCTGGAAAGTTAAAACATCCATCGCCTGTCATTCAATAGTGAGAAGTACTTACTGCTTTAGTTATACACAAATCTGTATTTTTTCTTTTAGATGTCCACTTCCTGGGCATGTGTTTTAGCACTAGGGTCAGCTTATATCAGTGTATGTGCCTTGTTGTTGTGTACCCTCAAATCTTTTCCAATTTATGATAACCCCAAGGTGAATCTGTCCTGGGGTTCTCTTGCCAAGATTTGTTCAGAAGGGGTTTGCCTTTGCCAGCTGAGATAGCATGACTTGCCCAAGGTCACTATGATGATCCCTGTGGTCCAAGCAACCCAAACAGTGGCCCTGTCTTGGCACTTAATCCCAGCAGATCCTTTATTTCCCCCTAAATCTCCTGTTCTCGGTTCACATTCCCTGCGAAGTTGAATGAGACTCTTGGAGAACTTCGAATCACGCTGCCACCACCCAGTGAATTTATAATAACCTTTCCTTAACACACACTGGGACTTGTTAAGGATTTATAGTTCCCTTCCCTTTCTAAACTAAGCAAGCGATAACCAAACTAAGACACATGTAAAGAAATGTAGGAATAGTAGATACTTTTAAAGAAAACATTTATTCTATTAACAAAAATAATATAAATCATACAAGGTCTTTTGACCCTGCGGGTACAATAGGTATAGTTATCAGATATTCATTTCAAGCAAGCCAACAGAAACAAAATTAATAAGGCCTAAGCGTTCTAACTGACATATTCCTAAGTAACTGATACAGAGATGGAATCTTTGGCCTAGATGGGTTTGAGATGTAGTTACTGGCCTTGGCCTAGCACAGACTATCTCCCTGAAGTATGCCTTTTAGTAATAATAATAATAATTTGTTTTATTTATATACCGCTATTCCAAAGATCATAGCGGTGAACAGCAAGTAAGCTAATTAGCCCCCCCCAACAGTCTGGGTACTCATTTTAGCGACCTTGGAAGGATGCAAGCCTGAGTCGAGCTTGGGCCCTTTTGTTGGTCTTGAACTCGCAACCTTGTGGTTTTGAGTGAATGGCTGCAGTACAGGCATTTAACCACTGCGCCACCAGGGCTCAACACTGCAGTTTTGACACAAGCTCAACACTGCAGTTTTCCCCAACCAGCACACCCCCCCCCCATCAAGTGAGAGACTCTCACTCCAGACTCCCCACTGCAGAAGCTCCTCCAAATGACCTCAGAGGCCTTTTATATCCCTATGTTGGAAGCTTCCGGAAGAAACTCTCCCTCCTGCTCACTGATTGGCCAAGTGGGCCTTCCATCATCTGTGATGTAATTACAGTGCTCCCTCGGGTTACGAAATTAATTCGTTCCGCGGCTAATTTCGTAACCCGAAAAACCTTCGTAACCTGAATTGCCATAGGCGCTAATGGAAAAAAAGCCGCGGCTCCGCCGCAGCTCCATTGAAAACAGCGCCGAGGTTTTTTCGTAACCTGAAAAAACCTTCGTAAGCCGAAACAATAAATCCCTATGGGATTTTTTCGTATCCCGAAAAATTCGTAAGCTGGGTAATTCGTATCCCGGGGTACCACTGTACTCATTTGCATGTACCTCCCTCACAGCTTAACTCTTTATTGCCTTACAGAAGTCTTCAAATGACTGGAGGCCCAGTCATTACAGTCAAGAAGTGGGTTTTCATGGCTGAGTGGGTATTTGAATATTGTGGTCTCTAGAGTTGTATACTCAAGGATATATCTATCCTCGTTCATGTCACATATATCCCCTTTCTTCTTTCTTTCTTTCTTTCTTTCTTTCTTTCTTTCCTCTCTTTTCCTTTTCTTTGTGACCATATTTCTAAAAATCCAATAACTTAAAAAAATGTCCAAAAACTTAGTCTTACCAGAGAGGAGAAACTTTTTGAAATTATTTGTTCTTGCTTGTAAGAACAAAATAGTCAATGATTTACATCCTGACTATATCCACTTGGTTCATATCCAGTTCCGTGGTTGCAAAATGATACATAATGATAACATTCTGCATGTTATTTCAGATAAATTTAAATCTTCTTTGGTTTAAACAAAAAAACCACACACATACACACCAACCTCTTACACACCTTTGATACTGGGTGACTATACATCAGTGGAGTTATGCTGGTTATTGGTGCAGCATCATTAACTGAGCAACAGTCCCACAACCTTGCATTAGGCTACTGTGAAATGGTCAATAAGTGTCAATAAATGTCAAGTGGCTTTTTTTTTGCAAGGTTTCCCCCACCCTCATTTTAGAGTTAATCCATCACACATGCTTACTAAGGTACATAACTGTCCCTTCAGGCAACAATGGCTTTTTCTACATCATCTTGAAAAACTGAAGAATTACATAAGAAGGATAAAAGAAATGATCACTGTATAGCTTACACTCAGACTGGCTCTTTCATTAGGCAAAGTGCAGTAGCTACCTTGGGTAGTAGATTTTAGTATCTAGAAAAATGACAAATTTTCAGTACACACTTGAAGCTAATTACTTTGTTACTGCCAAACATGTGAAGGGGCAGTTGTAGGATTTTCAAATCCCCCATGCAAGAAAAATAAATAATTGGTTAAAGTCCCCATGCTCCCATAAGGTTCCCAATATGACCTTGGTCCAGTCACTGTTTCTCAATCTACCATATATCACATGAGTGTTGTGAAGCTGCAGAGGAAGGAAACCAAATATTCCTTCTTTGAAGGAAGAAGAAAAATAAATAAAATAGAAACAAAAAAAAAATTAAATCACTTTCTGTTTCATTTATAACCATGGCATGGTCCCGTCCACATGGGGCCACCTTGATGACACAAGTGAGGTGCGGTGTCTAAACATTGTGGCACCATGCGTGTCATCACTGTGCCATTGGTGCAGTCATGGTGCCCGTCGCGCATACTAAAAAGAACCCACTTTCAGTTGGTTCTTTTTAGTCCTGACGGAGGCTGCGGTGTTTGGTTGGTGCAGCCTCCATCAGTGTTGTCTGTCAAGCACCAGTGTCCCCTGTTTTCTCATTGCCATAATCCACCTTATTCTAGAATATCCATCTGGGTTCAGGAGTGGAGAAATACCTTACATTAATTCCATTACATATTTTCAATCACTCTCCCCTCCCTCCCTCCCTCCCTCCCCCACCTCTCTCTTAGTTAGCACAAAGCTTTTTCACACTATGTGTAAAATGTCAGAGATGAAGAAGAACAGAAACAGTCCACTTGTTAAAGCACACATCTGACACTTCAGTTATATTGCATTTCCCATTGCAGTTTTTGTTTCGTTTTATTTCTCTAACTTGGGAGGAGGGGGGGTCCTTGGGACTGGTACTACAAAATCTTCCAGAGGCAACCTTGTTCTCCCGGCGCAGGTGCAAACACGTAAATTCGCAATAGAAAGCCAATCGGTATATATCGTGTAATGAATTCATTCGAACTGGCACTGCTTTCTCCTTTGGATGGATGCTATTTTCATTTTTGTGTTGATGAGGTAGTATATAATTGTGTGCATTTCCGAATTGGCCCCATTTTCTTTTCTTTCAGGATGGTGATATATTCCTCCTGTGTGAAAAAGTCCTTAGGAATGATGTCTTCCTGTTTGCATTCATTCACAAAGATGATCTCTGTCTGTAGCTGGGCAAGTCTCTTGAAGATATTGATGGATTTGCACTCCATCTGGTTAAATCTGGTACCTTTTATTGTAGTAGGTTTCAAAGAACTAGTCATTTTAGTATGTTGCAGAATAAAAAGAATAGGAGGGAGAGGGACGAGAGAAAAAAATCTAGCAGCACCTTTAAGACTAATTGGATTTTTATTTTTGCAGGAGCTTTTGTGGATATCAGTCCTGTTCTTCAGGTGCAAAGCAGAGTGATATTAAAGGCACACGATACTTCTTTGAAATCCTCATAATTGTTGTTGAAGCTCACTCTGTGAGGTGGGGGAAGGAATTTCAGCACTAACTCCAACCATCAAAGTCTTAATTTCATCTTATCCTAAATTGAAATAATGTTTTATCAAACTAACCCACCCTAAATTACCTCTGTCTTCCTCTAAAAAAATCTGTTTGATAGGTCTTCTCCTTCTTCCCCATTTCACCATTCTCAAGGAACCTGCCTGACTTTCCCAACATTACTGCAGTCACAGAAAATGCAGCCTTAGCATAAAGAGAAAATGATCATTTACTTAGAAATTGTACAATTATTCCATTATCGTTCACCTCAATGCCTTTTGGTATGGTAATTTAAAGCCATGTAGGACTGCCTGCCATTTGCTGAGTTAACAAAAGCAGCACAGAAAATGGAATTTGTACTTAGGAGTGGTTATTTTCATTAAAGGACAATCAGATAGGAGTCAATATGTTCAAGAAATTAAATGCACACTTTACAAATGATATAAACTTTTTTAAAAAGTAAAATAGTACTCCCTACACAATTTTACCAAATTTCAAATGACATTGTATGATTTTAAGCTGAACGCCAGATCAGCAATATTTTTTGATTTGCTGTAAGAAAGTAAAGAACTATACTTCATTTCATCATCACATCAGTTCAAGTCATGCACAGGTTATTGTGGTCCTGGTTTATACTGATGTCCTGCTGTGATGAAGGGACCATGGTTAAGAACCAAAGTTGATTAGATGTATTTATTGGGGTGTATTTTTAAGTAATGCCTTCACTGGTGGTAGAGGGTCCCTGTGAGAGATGTGTGCAGAAAATTCACAACAATCATGTTTAGAATCTGGTGCATTGCCATTGAAATGTCCCTTGCTCATTGGCATCAAAGTTTAATATTACAGCTGGTGTCCAGGGATTTCATCAATGTACTTCTGGTGTAGAAAATGCTGAACATGGATCTGTGAAATATTATAGCAAGGATGGGAGGCATGCTGCCAGCATAGGCAATGGTGAATGCATGGTATTGAGATGAAAATTATACCCCTCTCTACTTACATCTGAGGCAACTCAAGTTTCTGCATAGCTGTGATGTATATAAGAAATAGTTCCCAAGAAAAAGACTCCAAGCAAAATCTTGCATTGGACATTGGGTTTTGGAAGCCTGTTTCTCATTCCATTCAAGGATTCCATATTAGGGATTTGTGTCACATACAAGGAATGTTAATTCTTCACCAGTTTTATTTGAGCAGGGAGCAATTTTGGCAATTTTCTTCCCAGTGAGAAAATAAGCAGTATTTTTTTATGTTGTTCCCCACACATGACATGTTTTCTGTGCCAATTTATTTTTAAATGTAAATATTGCACAGAATGAATCCCAAACTGTCTTGTGAGTCCGCTATTCCTCTTAACAGATTCCTGATACCCAAGAAACACCATTTTCTGACCATTTTCCCTTCAAATATTTTCAAATATTCTTACTATATCTAGCTTATTAAGTAACTGAAGAGGTTATTTCCCCCCCCCCCCCCCCCCCCCCATTTATCTCCCATTGATAAGATGCACACCACTCCAGATAGTGACATATAGCATTACCAAAGGACACTTTGAAAAATAGGAGCTGTAATGTGTAATGCTAAAGCAGAATAGTGATATGTATATACACAAATGCCTATTGATGAGTATTCCCATATGTCTGACAGTATTCCAGATCTTCATATATCTGTCTAGGCCAGGAATGGGATACATGTGGCTCACAGACTACATGAGGACCACACACCCCACTTCTATGACCCACCAAAGCCCCTTCTAGTTTAAAGCCCCTACGTTGTCAGAAATGTTTTATTTCAGGCAATTTTCAGTTAGTGTTTGCCTGGAATTTTGCCAGTAGCCTCCTACATTTGCCAACCCATGAAGGTTGGGGATTCTGGGAGTAGCAGTCCAAAAATAACTTTCCAAAATTCTGGTTTCTCTTTAACTCTTTTAACTCAGGGTTGAGAAACTGGGTCTCCCATCATTCAATATCATTGGTTATACTGGCTAAGAGATTATGAGACCTGTAGTCCAGTAGAGCTTGCTATAAAATAAGAATCTGACTTGATTTTTTTATTTAAAAAATTATTATAGAAATTATAACAGCAAAACAAAAAAACCCAAATAAAAAGAGTCACTTCATAATCATCATATCAACTATTATCGATGGTCTTCTGGATCTGCTATGGAAAGGGGAGAATATCAATTGTGTCTCTCAAAAGAATCATTGTCCATGTGGGAGTTGCAGTTGTCCTTGTTTTTATGTAAATATATTCAATAAAAATCTGCCTGGAAGAAAAAGACGCCACCTACATTTACAAAAACACCAACCTACACCCCAACCCCTGAGCCTCTTATATGTTCTTTTTCAGCCATATTTCAGTAAAAATAGTGTCCAAAAGGCATAAAATGTCATCCCCTGTGGCCACTTTGGTTAGGATGTGGCAGGAAAAAAAGAGATATTTTCATGTGCCATCAGGTAGGTATGTCTCAAGCAGGATCCTGAGTAATTGTCCCTACATAGTTACCCATTCCTGTTTTTGATCTCCATAACCATGTTATATTGAGCAGATCTTCCATGATTGGAAAGCCTCATTAAGTGGGTTCTTCCAGAGATGGGAGCTCTGTAATTGTATTGAACTGAATATGCTTACATAATGCTACCCCTATTTTTGTTTTGATAAATGCACAATGATTTATATTTTTGCTCAGACATGCAGGGACATTTTGTATGGATGTGCACAAGCACTCAGACACTTGCACAGGGCTAGATGTATCTGCTTGAACTCAACACTCCTTTAGACACAGACAGTTTCACTCTCCTCCTCCCCCACATTTGAAAGTTTCAAATTTTGATAAATTATAATTAAAAATCAACTAAAATAAAATTCCAAATCATCTTATGCATACTCACTATGGAGATTATCACAAAGGTTTTTATCCCATAGTTTTTCCATCTGCAATCTGTGTGCAACCCAGGCTTATCCTATGGCTTCTCAAGAATAGGATTTTCCTATGCTTGAAAAGGCATGGGATAAGCCTGGATTGCAGATGGGCTGCAGATGGGACAATGTGGTAAGACCCATCTTTGAAGCTAAATGTGAGTTTATGTTATCAGAAAAATGTCAGGATAAAAGCCCATGCAATAATCTCCCAAGTGTGGTGGGAAGTCTCACATGTGTTCAGCTTTTGAAGACAAGTCCAGAGTGAATACCATCATAGATTGATTAATTTTCAAGTATCTGAATAAACAAACCAGACATCATTGACTCATCTTTGTTGTCCAATGGTTATCTAAGAATATAGTAAACATATCCAAGGGTAGCTGTGTTGGCCATACATTAAAGGACAATAACATCCAGAATCCACAAAACAGAGATATTTCAATTGGACTAACCAAAATGCACAAAATACATAAATCAAGCTTTTGACTCTCCACTGAATTTTTCATTAGGCAAAGGTTTCAAAATGGTGTTGTTTATAGTTAAGATGATATGGAAGGATATTCATGCAGGTAGATGCCATTCCTTTTGGCCATGTGGGCTTTGGAGAACAAAGAGCCTTAAAGTCCAGGAAATAAAATGCAAGATACATTAGCAACACAAAGCAACATAAAGAGATGCTTCTTTTGAGATCCAGATTCTTCTACACCTAAGGAAGCCCTAATAGGGGCATGCTCTGCCTGAAGAGGTGAGAAGGCATATAGGCTGTCTGAAGAGGTGAGGAGCAAATGAGATACAAACTGAATTTGCAGATGATGAGAATTTAATACTTTATTTAAATTGCAACCTGTTCATCTTCTGCTTTTTCCCCCAACATCACATAATAATACTTAACTCAGGGTTCCCGTGTGACTGCAAGCTTACAGCTTTTTGATGTCTGCAGAGAATGCCTATTAAGATAGCAAAGAAGTCAAATGAAAGCATTCCCTGGAAAGACATAACACATATTAAGCTACTTTAATACAGAGATCTACTTTTGAAGTTACTGCAGGTCAACTTTCAAAAATTTGATAGATTAGGAAGGAAATTAAACCATGAACAAAAACATGCTTACTTTTTTTAAAAAAGGAAACAGAACGATGCATATTTCTTCACTGTTCTGGGTGACAGATGTTTTCTAGCAAGTCCCAACCATACCCATAGGAACAATGGTCTGTAACAGTCATGGCAAACTTATGGCACTCCATATATTGTTGGGAAACAATATATCATCCCTAGACAGGTGGAGATGGGTGACAAGAGTTATAGGAGTTAGCAACTGGAGTGTGTTATGTGATTCAACCATATTCTAGACACTATAAACATGTACAGTAGCCCCTCAATTTTCATGGGGGGGGGTGTTCCAGACCCCCCCCCTGCAAAAATGGAAAATTGCTGATATTCAAGCCCCATTGACTTGAATGGAGGCACACATCCCATTCTCCCCCTCTGTTTGCCACACGCAAATGGGTGAGGGACATGGATTTGAAGTACATGAAAATGAAGGTGCAACTGTTCTGGTTTTCAAGTATTTTAACAGCACAGGTTTCCTCACAAAACTTATTTGTCCTGAAAATCAATTTTTTTGTGTAACATGAGAGCTCCTCTTTTTGAGTTATCTTTTTGAGTATTTTAGACCTAAAATACAGAGCAGAACAAAAAGAATGATACAAAATGGAATAAGACAAGCTTTATTATGCTTTTTTAATCACCCTTGCATAAGATGTTCTCTGAGAAGGAGGGGCAATTATTAAAACAGTTTAACATTAATGAAAAGGTAATCCCTTGACATGAATGTCTAGACCAGTGATGGCGAACCTATGGCACGCGTGCCAGAGGTGGCACTCAGAGCCCTCTCTGTGGGCACATGTGCCGTCACCCCAGCAGAGTTTGCCAGAATTTGTTACTTGAAAGCCAGAGGGACATGGCACTTTGCAATAAATAAGTGAGTTTTGGGTTGCGGTTTGGGCACTCAGCCTCTAAAAGGTTCACCATCACTGGTCTAGACATAGCTGACTATAGGGGGTGGTGCTCATCTCTATTACTTAGATGAAGAGCCAGTGTTGTTAGTAACTACTCTGTAAACATATGGCCAGCATGATTGTACCAAATGTTGTTACCTTCCCACTAAATTGGTACCTATTTATCTACATGATTTAGTGTAGAGAGTGAAGTCTCTATGACTTGAAGAAATACAAAAACATCATCTGCATAAAGGTTTAACATGCTCCCGCATATCATGGAACCAACCATGAATTTCAGGATTGTTTCTAATAGAGTCAGCATGGGGCTCTACTGGCTCTAACACTGGTGGCAGAGGGCACTCTTGTTTGGTGCCTTTGCAGAGATCTGTCCTTGGAGATTCTTACCTGTTTATATAAATCGTTGCTGCTGACCCTATGTAAAGATTTCTGATTAGAGCTGTGGACTGTGAACCAAAATTCATGCCTTCCAGAACTCCAAACATATGGCCATTCTAATATATCGAATGCCTTAAGGGCATCCAAAGATAACAATGAAAGTTGAGAGTGTGAGTGATTAGCATCATGTATGATGTTCAGCGTCCTCCTAATTGCATCAGCTAATCTTCGGCCTGGCATAAAACCAACCTGACTATCATAAATATAGTCAGTTATAAAGGTGTTAATGCTGTGAACTAGAATAGCTTGGCATCTTGGTTAATAAGTGTGATAGACCTGAAATCCTTTACCATTGGATTATCTGCAGATGTTTTAGGAAGTGGAATTATTTTTGAGAGTTTCCAGCTAAGTGATGGTGAAGAGGTGAAGACCGATTCATTAAATAGTTTTACAAAGTGGGGGCACAGGTCCTCAGAAAGATTTTTATAGAACTTCCCCGTGAGCCCATCTGGGCCTTGTGATTTGCCCATTTTTGAATTTGCAAAAGCTGATCTCACAGTTTGTTCTGATATTGGATTGTTAAGCATTTCACTATTTGCAGTGCTTAAGGTTTAAAGGTTCAGTGACATAATGAAGTCCTGCATGACTGTTTCTTTTGATAATTCAGAGGTATATAAAGCAGTATAAAATTGTTGGCATTCCTCTGACATCACCTTTAGTTTGTTCACAATCTTGCTGTCTTGTGTAGAAATGCGATGCCAGGTTTTCTTTTCTGCCTTCTTTTTGACAAAATTAGCTAGAAGTTTAGAGTTCTTATTACTATATTTGTAGTAGCGGGCCTTTGTAAAGTAAAGAGCTGAACGTATATGCCTTAGATCTAACTCCTCCAATTCAGTTTTTTTTTAATGGATAGCTGAACAAAGGTGTCTGGATTTTGAAATGTTTTATGAGACTTTGTAAGGGCAGCAATTTCTGATAGAAGAGTAGTTCTTCCCTAATTTTCTTCTATATTGCCCCTTCCTGAATCAGATGGCCCCTCAAAATTGCTTTGAGAGTATCCTAAAGCAGTGCTTCTGTGGTTTCTTCTGTTTTATTTTCCACATTGAAGAATTGGATGCACTCTCAAATTTGTTCACAAAATTGGGAGTTTAGGAGTACCTTGGGACTAAAATGTCAAATTTTTGTTGGGCATGAAACTATATTTAATTTCCAGTTTAGGGTAATAGGTGCATGGTCCAAATGAAGTATTGGCTCAATTGTGGTTTCATCTATCTGAAGCTTTAGAGATTTATTCACAAAGAAATAATCTATTCTGGAATAAGACTGATGGTTTGGGGAATAATAGGTGTATTTCTGTTCCAATGGATGCAATGTGCATCAGGGATCAATTAGACCCATACTGTTGAGGTGCTTTAAAGGTAAATGGGGAGTATTCCATTTCTTATTACTGGAATGGTATGAGCGGTCAAAGGATGGGTTTATAACGGCATTTCGATTTCCCTCTATTACAGTCGACCCTCGCCCTATGCGGGGGATCCGTTCCAGACACCCCCCCTGCTTAAGGTTAATTCCGCCTATGCTCAAGCCCCATTGGAAACAATGGGGCTCATGTACGGCAGCGCACAAGGCGCCACGGGTGCGTGTGCCCATTCAATTGAATGGGACGCGCTGCCCCTTCCACCTCACGTGCTCCCTGCAGTTTGAGCACATACGCTCAAGACCACGTAAAGCGCGCCCATGTATAATGCGGGTGCACTGTACTACATCCCCAACTGATCTTGCATCTAAAGTATATAAAAAAAACCCAGCATAAATTCATGTTGATCCTTATCAGGGGCATAAAAATTATCCAAAGTGACCAATCAATCAGAAAGTAAACCTTTGAGTATAATAAATCGGCCCCTAGGGACCCTCTTAACATCTTGGTGCTGAAATGGTATGTATTTATCAAGCACAATAGCTACCTCTCTTGCCTTCCCATTACGGCCAGCTACAAATTGTTCTCCACATTGTGCTTCTGGGAAGACAAGCTTATATCCCCTGCTATGTGTCTCCTGTATAAACAGGATGTTGGAGTGTATGGGACAAGATTTTAGGTCGCTTAAACCTTGAACCTAGTCCATTTATATTAAATGAAACTATTCTGGCACTATCCATTATAGTTTTATAACAGGAGGACGAAAAAAAAGGTAATTCATGTTTAGGAATCTCTATGGGGTCTACTAGAAGTTATGTTAGCAGTCCATTAGATCTCTGTAGGTCCAAATTTCCCATAAATTCACAGCCCCTACATTTTAGACATATAACATATAGTGAGAAATGAATTTTAAAACATTAATTTAAAACTATAAGCAGGGAGTTGCAAAATAAAATCCAGTCCCAGCCAAATCAAATAGTCCTGATCTCTTCTAGAAGTAGGGGAGGGGGAGTAACACTTCAAGGAGAACACTTAGCATTCTTCTTATAACAGCTTATTTTCTAATATTAAACCCTGTGCAACCTAGTTCTCCCCTTCTGTTTCTATAGTCGTATGGACTGGCTTCTCAAGAGATTGTCCAATTGATTGCCTGAATGATGGTACAGTGAAATTCTGAGGGCTGCTATGCCTTCTTTTTTTCTTAGGAGAACACTCAGAAATTATATGTGTTGGTAATAGTTCTGAGGAGCGACTGGCAGGTAATAGAGAATTGATTGTTGCTGTGGCTACAGTTGCTGATCTCTGCTTTAACTGCTTCTAATTTACTCAAGATAACTTGTCGTTCCTCAGGCAAAAGGGTGCCGAACATCTGTACCAATTCTTGCTCTTTCTCTTCCTCTATAAAGTCAACCATTTTCTGTCTTCCTAATAAATGGGCCAATGATGTTATCTCTCTAGCTTACTTCTTTTTCTGTCTCTGAGTTGTTTTGGACAGCTTGCAGTGAAGAGAGTTGCTGTTTCAGGTTGTGTTCCTTAAGAGTTGTAACTGCCTCTCTCTCAGGCTTAATTCTCAGAGATAAACCCTGAAAGGAAAGGTATGGGGCTGAAAAATATTGGAGATTATCAGATGGGAACAAAGTGGATTGCTCCCATCCTTAATCCATGGTATTTGCGCAACCAAGGGGAAGAGTATCACACCCCTGTGTGCTTATCTCATTCTTCTCTTGTCTATAAAGAGTAATAGACCTGCCATTTCATATTAACGGAAACTCCTGCTAATACCAAATGTTGGGTCCAATACTCTTTACAAATGGGAGAAGAATGGGATAAGCATGCCAGGGGGGTTATCTCTCTATTATTTTAAGCTATATTATGCGCTATGTTTTAATTGCAAATTGCTTAATTGTATTTTAAGGGGGGTGGGATATTGGGATGTAGGAATGTATGTTTTAATTGCTGTAAGCCACCCTGATTGTGTTACACAGAGGGGCGGGATAAAAAATAAATAAATAATACTTATTATTATTATCTTCTCCCTGATCAGGCGAATACCACGGGTTAAGGTCAGGAGCAATCCTCTTTGCTCCCCTGTGTGATAATCTCCAATGAGTAAAATATGTCTGTAAACCACTCTGAGAGCCTTTGTGGCTGAAGAGTGGGGTATAAATACTAAGAATACCCTAAATAAATACATAATTGAGGTTTTTTAAAGGTATGACCTATTTGACCAGATAAATGAGGAGAATTTTGACGTACAAGCAATATCTGAAACATTATGTAGATATCTACTCTTCCCGGTTCTAGCCAACGACACTGTTTTCTAGGATATTCCATTCCATTACTCCCTCCCATTTTCTATACCCTTTCAAAAATCAATCAGCTATCTATGGCTACTGGACATCCGCAGAACTTGGTAACAGGTTTTGTTCCCTTTAGTACTCTTTCTTTCTTTCTTTCTTTCTTTCTTTCTTTCCAGAAATTCCCAGACCTTATTTGCTCTCCTTTGCTTATTGAACATCTGTGTGATAAATGGCCCCATAAGACCTACAGTACTCAAACAAACAAACAAAAAGTTTGTTAACATCAAAATAGTGTTTTTGTTTTGGTTGTTGTTGTTTACTGTGTGATCAAATTTCTTGATAGCTCTTTAAAGTGAGGATCTCCCTTAAGATTTGCTTCCACCTTTCACTCAAAATCAATTGATGGATTACTTTGAGTTTATTCTCAGTTGAGAACAAATATTATGATATAGAAAATGAAATATTGGCAGACATGTTGTGTCAGTAAAAACTTGTTAAATACTTTTCTACCATCTGCTTTGGGTCCACATCCAGAATATGTGATGTACAAGTTCAGCAGTAGTTAAAATGATTCACTCAGAAATGCAAGTATTTACTGTTCCCAGGAGCTAGTAATAACTCTCATACAGGTCCTGAATCAACATTGTTTCTGCCAGGAAATAACTGTTTTGTCTAGGGAAGTGCCGAAACTGTGAAAGTATTTGAGAAGGGTTCCATTTTATTGCAGAGAATCACAGAGGTTTAAATCTTGTGAAACATATACCAATGGTACACACTAAAATGACTTCAAAATATTTTTGTGCATTCTACTGTTTAAAAAAGCCAATGGAAAATGTAGGTGGACAGACAAGTAGACACACACAGAGACAGTACTTTTGGGTGTCTCTGCCCATGCAAAAATAATCTAACAAGCAAACAATTTTTTTTCTTTCAGAAGTATGTTTCCCCTCCCTCCACACACACCATCTTTCTATTTCATGGAAAGGTTTTTCAGCATTTCCATGTATGTGTATGCTTTTGTATACAGACACCCATTGAATCCTAGAACTACATAACAACTTCAGTATCAGTGATGGTCTGATGTACCTTTTTATCATAAGTGATAAAAAATGGGAAATGGGATAAGGAATAAGGCAAACTTTTTGCAGCAAATTTTTTTGATTTAAGAGCCCAGCAAGATGTTAAAAATATCTTTTCCCTTTTCTATGATAACAAAAAAGTTTCTCAACGTGTGAAGACACTCTATTCCCCAAAAACATTCAATTATCATTTCCAATTTGTTTGCTAAAACACTCCCAAAACTTTTTTCAAAAGTATTGTTTGCACAAATAAAGTTTTATTCCTTTATACAAACATGTTCTTTTTTAAAAATGTGGAAAAGCAAAAATAAAATAAAATAAAAAATAAGGGGGGAAAACTCTTTTAATTTCTTGTGAGAACAAAATATTTGTGAATTACAATAATCTTTATTCACCACAGTAGTGGTGGTTCTTCACTGTGTGAAGGCAAAAGTCTTGAGTCATAGGTATAACACTCTCATTGGTCTCTTCTTTGTGAGAACCTCCTGTGGGTTTTATAGGACATGAAAAGTATATTATTCAGTTGTATTAAAGGATCCCTCCCTTTGCCACTTGCATATCTGGTGTCTGCATTTGGTGTCTGGATTTACTGCTGTGCATTTTGGTACCAAACATGAAACTAGACATATTTAGTTTAAGCATTAATACTTACTTGGTCATTGAGTCATATATTTGGAAGAGATCCAAGAATCATCTAGTCCAACCCCCGACCATACATGATTACACAACTAAAACATATCTGAGATATGGCCATCCAACTCCTGTTTAAAGGCCTAAAGAAAAGAAGAGACCATCACTCTTCTGAGGCAGCTCATTCCACTGTTGAACAGAGATTACCACTAGGATATTATTTGTAATATTTATTTAGAATCTGATGCTGTTGAGGCAACATGTCTTTCCATTGAAAATACCACAACAGGAATCCAAAAGATTGGTATTCAATTTATTATATCTAACCCAGATCCTTGGAAACTTATTATTTGGGGTGACAAACCCTAGAATTCCTGGTTGACATGACTACAGTCCAAAACTAAAACAAAATAAAACAAGGCTCTGATGCAACCACTAGATTTTATTTCAGGAGAACAAGAATCTCCTGCAAATCCTTTGAGGAAAGTAAAATACCTTCTTCAAGTATTTCTAATTGTAACATAATAAGATACTCAGTATCCTCAAAAAGGAACTTCATGTTGCCTATTGGTGTGCAGCTGGCACTGCAGTGTCATTTGTATCACAGCTGCTCTCTAGTAGTTTTGCCTGAATAATTCACTGTTAAAGAAAATAACATACGGTGCCTAAGTATTCTTTGTATACTGTTGTCGGGTAAGTCCCTCATCCCCATACCATGTGTTAGTCACTTCTGAAAAATAAAGGAGCACTTGGCCACAAAAAGTCATTACTTTGTTCAGAAATACAAAATGAGTGCAGCAGGGTCTCCATGGATCCAGGAAGAAACATTGACATGGTTCTACTGGGGAAAACCAGTTCTACAAGGCTCTACAAGGCTCTTAGATTTTATGGGGAAATGCTTTTGCTAGACACCAAACCAATGATGCCAGACAAAATTAAACAGGTGTGGGGATGGGTGGGGGAATTCTGGTTCCTCAGGAGAAAGATATAGGCAAAGGCTGTATAATCAATATAAGAAGAAGAAACACTGAAGGGGGTGCTGTAAGATGACATAGAGTTGCTGCACTTACATGACTGGTAAGAGAGGTCATTGCAAGATGTTCCACCATTTGAAGTGAGATAACCCTATCCTCCTTGATACTTTGCTTAAGAGGACACATGTTCTCCTTCTGTGATTTCCCACAGTGGAGAACAGATACCATGGACATGGTTCTTTGAAGTGTAAACTGGGTAAGCCAATGTCTCACTCTGAGATCCTTCAAAATAAGGCATTGGATAGCCACTCCACAGAATCAAACCAGTTCCTTTTCCTGATTCGTCATTTGCCACCATGGAATAGTTGGAAATGAGACAATCCAGAGCACTTTCTCATGAGATGGCTTACCCGGAGAGATGATCAGAATGACATAGTGGGCAGATGATGGCAACCTCTTTAGAGAGCTACTCTGGTTGGAATCTCAGGAGCAGCTGCTTGGCTTTGTTGACATCAGCAGGGCACCCTTATCCAGTGTAAAGTTTGGAGATCACCCTAGGTTTTAGGTCGACTGGCTTTGCTATGCAAAAATAAGAAAATACATACATACATACATACATACATATATATATATATATATATATATATATTAAAAAATACTTATTTAGCTATTTTAATTTTCTGAGAATACTGTGCCACTTCTTGTCTTCTCCTCTTGTCTTCTCTTTCCTTCCCAGTCTCCAGCTTTCTGGGACACCTATCTCAATTCAGCTGGGAATAGATCAATAAAACCAATGGGAATTGTCAAACATAAATGAAGAAGAAATAGTTTTATTTCCTCTGCTGTCCTTCTATACTACACCTCAATAAATGCAGTAGAAAATCCTGGATTTTTCTGCTAGAATAGTCCTTCTAATACACACCCCCACACCTCCACAATATAATAAATAGCTGTCAAAATTGGATACATTGTCTCCTTTCCTTTTCCTTCCTTTCCCCTACAAAATTTACTAGACAGCAGCTCGTATTCTCTCTCTCATGATACTTTAAGGACCATACTAAGGAAAGCACTACAGAGAACTGCCTAACAGCCCTGCAAAAATATTTATCACACAAGCCAACCTCCAGTTTTGTCTCATAGTTAGGGAAGTTGTAGCGCTGGGTTGTTCACTATATCCCATCACGAAAAATACATTCGTAATAACTTAATCCATTTTTAAATGAAATAACTGTTGAGTTGCACACCTGCAGGTCCCCTTAGTATCCATGCCAACTTTACAAGTGTAGGTTCCTCAGTCTTGAAACTATAGCAGAGACACAATATCTTTCTTTCTGTCTATTTATCCCCTATTGTTACATATATAATATACATATGTGTCATTTGAAGCAAACTCTGACATGACAAACTGACCAGCCCAACCATGTATTGTTGTGATTTGTTGTTTTGATTTGTGTTACCTCTCCAGGTGATACCCCAAACTCTATGTCTCTGTCTCTGTTTCTATCTCTCCCACCCTCTCATCCTATATATCTAAGGAGCAGTTCGGTCTGAAGACCTACTAGAAGCAATCGAATATTTACTGAATGACACCACTGTTTCATCTGATTCAGTGCCATCTATTATAAGGGGCAGAAAGGTTCTTCTACATGGCTAATGCAGACCGTTTTAAGCTGAGACACCAAGAAGCAACTCCATTTGCCTGCATTTGCCTCCTAGTACAATAGCAAGTGTTATGTTCCTGTGTCTCAGTGGATCCCATACTTTACAAATTTCTCTGGGATCTTTGCTTATTTGTTTAAAAGGTTGCACATATTCACCTATAAATGAATCCCATGGAACTAAGGTGCGTTACAGACCACCTCTTTGAGGCGGCCTGTAGGCACTGCTTTCCCCGGTGTATCGGGGCCTCAGCTGCCACAACGGCAGCGTCCGAGGGCCCGATCCACCGCTTTCCAGGCCGTGAGGAAGGGGCAAAAGGCAGCTTTCCTGTGGCCTGGAAAGGGGTGTCCTTGGGGCTTCAAGCCCCAAGGACACCCAGCAGCGGTCTGCATCGCTGGGCGCAGCCATCTAAAGGCTGTGCCCAGTGATGCAAACCTGGAAGGAGCTCTGAAACTAAGCACCCTCGCGTGGCCCCACTACATAACAACTGCGCTGCCTTCTTTGGAGGCAGCGCAGTCGTGACGTAGTCATGGTGACGGCTGTGTGGAACGGCCACCGCCATTTTGTACGTGCTGAGCACATACTAGGGTTGGGGGGGTGCGGAAGTGCTGCCGCTTCCTAACCCTAGTACATACTCAGCATGTACTTTAAGGCCCGTCTGTAACGGGCCTAAGTGTATCTTACTTTATAGGATTACACTATATGTTTTATACATAGGTTTACATTACACATTTTAGATGGTTCAAATGGAAACAGAAAGACATTACATGATGGATTGGCATGGGAATGACAATATTTTATATGTTATACAAACACGCATAAACACTAAATGCCTTGAAACTTAATGCTTGGCTTTTGAATTGTGAGCTTACAGAATATGGAGAAAGTGTGTGTGTGTGTGTGTGTGTGTGTGTGTGTGTGTGTGTGTACTACGTTTCTTTTATGAGATTCATTTTTAAAAGAGAAAATAAACTTTTAATCCTTCACTATCATTATATTTAGCCTAACTAAGAAGAATTCTGATGTGATGCATTAATTTGCATTCAGAGAATGTAGCAAGTGATAACCTTCAACTCTCTCCTGTCAGCAAGAGGCTAAAACTGAAAGGGGTCTTCAGAAGTCAAATTCATTGATGTATTTTGCTGCTTTGAGATT
>NC_056524.1:118756215-118800932 GCF_019175285.1 Sceloporus undulatus
GCAATGGGGATTTGTTTGTCTCCTTTTGATAGCCAAATTTGTGTTGGACTCACTTTAATGTGCTTTTAATCCCTTGTGTGTGATAACCAATAGCAAATGGGCTTGCTTTTGTGGAATGCCAGCACTTTAACCATTTTTGGGATGGAAGCACATAGATCGACATGTGATAGTCCATTGATGCTTCCTAGATAATCCTGGGATTTGTAGTTTGGTGGGATACTGAGAATTTTCTAGTACAGCATATTATGTTCATGTAATCTCTGTTCAGGTCAAATTCTCCCCAACAATTCCCCTGAACTATAGTTCCCCAAATATTTCATCCCTATAATCACTACATGATTAAATTGATCAAATCCTCTTTCCCTTTCTTCCCAAGAATCCGTGCTATTATCTAGACACTTCAGCAAAGTACAGATCTCAACTTTCCTTAGCATGAAGACATGACAGTTAAAGTGTTAAGAAATTGATAACGGTATAATGCAAATACACCTTTAATTTCTTCTTTGATGACATTTGGGGAACCAGACCAGCTAATAATGTAAACAGGCACCAGATGACAAGTTTATGATCCAAATGAACCCCAACCAAGTGGCTAATCAGACAACTATATAATCCACTTTCTTTCTTTCTTTTTCTTTTCTTTTTTCCCCCTTTTCTTTTCTTTCTTTCTTTCTTTCTTTCTTTCTTTCTTCCCCCAACAACAAAGGCTCCTTAAGACTATTCCTCTCTGTAAGGAAGCCTACACAGCAGAAATAATACAGTTTGACACCAATTTAACTGCCATGGCTCAGTGCTATGGATTTCTGGGTTGTTTGTTTGTTTTATGGAGTTTGTGAGATATTTAACTTTCTCTGTGAGAGAGCTCTGGTGCCTCAAAAAAAAATTACTCATCCCAGAATTCCATAGATTTGAGCCATGGTAGTTAAAATTGTGCCAAACTGCATTAATTCTGCAGTGCAGTGAAACCATATTTGTAATTCCTTAGATTGTACTCCATGGCCAGGTTTACTCTTATCTATTTTATTGTTTGTATGTGCAGTGCTGTGCAAATCTGCAGTGCTATATAAAGCATAATAATAATAATAATAATAATAATAATAATAATTTCTTACGTCCATCCTATACATGATTTTTAAGGGACTTATAACATAGCAATTGTGTAGCTTTTCTAGCAGAGCCAGGTCAACTCATGCTATAATGGATAGGGGCTTTCCATCACAGAGTGTCTGGAAAATTGTTCTTTTGTGAGAATGAAATGACCCTTTCCCTCAGTCTGTAAAGTGTCACCACTTTTCAGAACATAAGAGACGGGCTATTTAAAGATCATAAGAAATTAGCTCAATGCTCTGGTCCTGAGGGGATGTATTTGGCTGTGATCCATCTGAAGAATTTGGTCTCTGGCCAGTATCTGGTTTACCATATGGGCTCTAGGGGAGAGCATTTGTGACAAAAAGCAGCTTCAATCAACTCTTTTTGCAAAGAGGCTTTATTGCAGCCTCTCCATATAATCAATAAATCATCATTTATTGCACCTGTGACTTTGTTTCACTGTAATGGACATTCAGATCTGGTGCACTAGCACCTGAGTGGATCAAAACCTTAGACTGTCACATTCTTGTCTCCCTGGCAATTAGTTAGAAGGAATTTTCATTCTACATACACACAGCCTGGGTCAAAACCAAGCATATTTCTCTAAGCACCTGGCACACAAAAATATAATCTGTTTGCTCCAACAGTTAGAAAGGGCAGGCATTTAAACAGCCTTGTCATCTGGCTCACCATCCCAAACCAGCTGAATGTATTTGGACCAAACCTGAAAAGAAGCCTAGTTTCTGCCACCTAGTGGCCTAATGACACAATGCCACCAACTGATTCAATTTTAATTATAATTAACCTGCAATAAAAACCTTCCTGATTTTTTTAGTATGCACACTAAGGTTTAAATGTCTAGATTTGATGATTTTGAAGTATAGTGGAGAAACAGAATCACACAAATAATTTTTTATTATTAAAGAACATAGTCCCTTCCATGCTAAGGAATTTGTGTCCCCTCTATTATTCCTCCTCAAGGGTCATGGGTTGTACCACTTACTTACTGAATATTACTATAAATAATATAAGGCGCGTTAAAGACTGCCCCTTTGGGGTGGCCTGTAGGCGCGCCTTTCCCCGATGTATTGGGCCCTCAGCTGCCAGACCAGCAGCCTCCGAGGCCCCAATCTGCTGCTTTGCAGGCTGCGGGGAAGCGGCAAAAGGCCGCTTCCCTGCAGCCTGGAGAGGGGTGTCCTTGGGGCTTCAAGCCCCAAGGACACCCCGCGGTGGTGGGGAGGAGGAGAAAGGGGCCGCTTGGCCCCTTTCTCCCTTGTGTTGCTGGGCACAGCTGTCTGAAGGCTGCGCCCAGCAACGCAAACCAGGAAGGAGCTCCGAAATGGAGCTCCTTCCTGCTCCGTGCAAAGGGTGCATTAAGCACCCTCACGTGGAGCGATGGCGTCACGTCCACACCGCCTCGTTTGGAGGCGGCGCATTTGTCACGCCATCATGGCGGTGGCCGTGTGGAACGGCCGCCGCCATTTTGTACGGACTCAGTCCGTACTAGGGTTAGGGGGGTGCGGAAGCACTGCCCCTTCCTAACCCTAGTACATACTGAATACGTACTTTATGGCGGTCTGTAACCCGCCTAAATCTTTAGAAGGGAATTTACATATGGCATCAATGTCTTCAGAGGGTAAAAATATACTAGGGTTAATAAATGCATAAAAGGGGGAGGAAGCTTCTTTATTAAAAAAAGAAAATCATGGAAAAAATATTTGCTTTCTTTGGAAGCAGAGTGCAATATGCCCACCATAGCTGAGATAAAGGTAACTTTGCATTTAGAGTGTACAATAAAGTGCAGATCATATGGAACATGAATGGCATGTGGGAAAACAATGGTAGATAAACTATCACCATAGGATTTGTCTATATGGATTATATATTCCCTCCTGGCTCACTGTGTTGTGTTACATGAAGTAGGCCAAACCCTCAAATTGGGTGTGGGTGTCTTCATGTTGTACATATCTGATTAGGCATTTACTTCCCTTAACCTGAATTTAAAACCTTACTGTTTTCTCTGGTTTTTCAGCTCACTCCACAGTGATGACAGGTGGCTTCTTTTCCATATGGCCTCTGTGAGCCACCTGGTGCCACCATTGTGGGTGTGAGTCACTTTGAAGTCAGAACAAGTTGCCCAGCATTAATAACATGGTAAGCCCGATGTTATGATATCAGCGTCAGTACTGGGTGATGAACGGGTATCATGTGCAAAGACAGCCACTCAACATCACTGTGGAGAGAGCACAGATAATGGAGGGAATTTGGGGCCATAATACTTTCAGGGTAGCCCAGAGTATTTCTGCTGTTATGCACTGCCTCCAGAATCCAGGCATGTCCTCTGAGTCTGAAAAAAAGTTGAAAACTCAAGGGATGTACCAGGACTGCCGACACTACAGCAGTCCCTAGAGTCTGTAACCAGGACCAGGATGAAGTTCCCAAGAGCAAAATTTCTTTCCACCTGAGCTAGACTTACCAGTGTATAGTCCCACAGAGAGACAGCAAGAAAAAAAAATGCAACAACCTTCTCTGTGGTTAAGTAGGAAACAGACTGCTAATAGGGAACACCTATGAGACATAGATGGGCTTTAAATATCCCAACACCTTCCTTGGTCCAGTATGGTCAACAACCATCCATCGTGCCTTGGAGATGCCTTGTACCTTGACTGATTGCCTGGAACTCTGCTTGGCCTGGACTATTTATTCAGTTTTTCCATCTGAATCTTCTGTACTAGATTGAATGCTGTCTCAAGACAAATCTAGATTAAACAACCACTGTTTTTGCCACAAACTACTTGGTGAGATAAGCTCCCTTTCTCTTTCTTCCAGTGCTTGAAATGCTGTAGCGCTGGACTGAGGATTTATTTGGCGAGCCTCACAAGGGCAAACAGTGCTTGTCAGTGAAAAGAAACCCACAGACATATAGAAACTTTGGGAGTGATTATGGAGAACTCTCTGAAGACACAGAACAGGAAAAATGTGGAATTCAAGATAAGTTGCCCTTCTGTTGCCAATGGAATTGAAATGTTATTACCTGCTTTCACTGCCTTTTGCCCCTGGGGCTAGAACTTCCTCCCTACTCTGCTATTTTTCCTGCTCCAAGAAGCTTTGCATGTCATGGATGTTTTCAGACTGGATTCCCATTTTCAGCCCTCTTATTTGAGATGTATAGTCAATTCTACCCGTTCAGTCTGGTTTCATTCTATTGCATGTGTTGACTCAGCATGAGAAGAATACTGATGTATTGGTTGGTTGATTTAATATCCCCGGTTTCTTCTTATGCAGGATCACAGGCAGCTTATTGTTGATGTTATTAACTACCCTCAAGTTGGCCTTAACTCATGGTGACTCTGAGAATAAGACATGTACAAGACCCTTTATAAATGCTTTTATTTATCCTACACTACTCTGCTTAGATCCTGTATATTCAGGTCAAGGGCTTCCCTGACTGAGTTTATTCCTCTGGCATGAAGTCTTTATCTCTTTCTACTGCCTTCTACCTTCCCAAGAATTATCATCTTTTCTAGTGAGCCATGCCTTCTCATGAAGTGACCAAAGTACAAAAGCCACAGTTTCATCATTGTGGCTTTTAGGGAGAGTTCTAATTTGATATGTGCAAATATCCATTTGTTTGTCTTTTTGACTTTCCTTGGTATCCTCTACATTTTTCTCAAGCACCACATCGCAGATGACTTGATTTTCTTTCTGTTGACTTTCTTCACTGTCCAGCTCTACCATCTGTGTGATGGGGAATGTAATGGCTTAGGTTATTCTAACTTTAGTGTTTGTCTATATTTACACTTTCAGATCAAACAAGGTACATCTTTTTAAAAATATTTATACAAAAGACTTAATCTGATCCACCATTGGGTTTTTTAAAAAACACACAACGTTAAATTAATAAAAGTAAAACATAAACAAATAAATATCACTCCATTAGAAGCATTTATATAAAAAAATTTCCACACAAATTATAAGCCTGAATGAAAACTTCTTTATCTGCTGATAAAAGAAAAAGGGGGGCAACCTGGAAGGAGAAGGCTCTCTCCCATATCCTTACTGAATGTGCCTGTGATGATGGTGGGAAAGAGAGAATGCCTTCTGCCAAGGATCTTTAAACTAAAACAGATTTAGGTGCAGACCTGCATCTTTGGCTGGCTGGGGGTGGAGTCAGGGTGTGTCTACATGACACATATCCATCTCCATCCCCAGGCTGGTGTGATGCCACGTGCCATGCTACGTGGTGTGTGCATCACGGTGCTCCTCTGATGCTGCATCTAGATGACACAGTGCCAAAGAAGCACCATAAAGCCATGATGCCAGTGGCTACGGCACCCTTTCCAAAAAGGTCCAAAAAGGCTCCCCCTTAGAGAGAGACAGTCTTTCAGGCATCATGGACCTAAGCCACATACAGATTGGAAAGTTATAATCAGCACTTTTAATTTTATGTCGGATTGGACCGGTAGACAATCTAGTTTCAACAGGAGGATTATGTTCCTCATAACCAGCCTCAATCAGCAGCTTGGCCACAATATTTTGGACTTTTTGTTTTTGAATGCTTTCCAAAGGCAACCTGATGAAGAGTGTGTTAAAATAATCCAACTGGGATGCAATTAAGGCAGGTGTTGCCATGGCCAAATCTGACATCTCAAGGAACAGGTGCAGCTGGTGGACTAGTTCTAGCTTTACAAGCACACTTCTGAAAGCTGGACCAAATCTGAATTTCAGAATATGCCTGGGATGAGAATGTGATATTTCAGGTGTGTAACCCCTTCCATCACAGTCTGAATCCCTCTTCCCTGATTTTATGTCAAAATCTAGGTCCAGGGAAGCTGTTTTAATGCTAAACCAAAATCTGTTGTCAGATTGAGGGCAAACCAATTGAGGTTTGGATATGTATCTTTTTAGTTACATAAGGAGCTTTATGTAACCTTATGTAATGGCTGCTGTTATAGCCTGCCCTGTATTCTGGAATGCAAAATATTTCTACTTTGAACAGTGATAAGGAAGGTTGCTCTTTGAACTCCTCACTTCTCTGGGCAGTAGCTCTCTCAGCCTAGGTCAAACCATGTTTTGCAAGCTCAGACCATGAACCATAAAGCATATATGGCCCTCGCAGCTTTCCATGTGGTTTCAGAAAGTGGTTTCAGTTTTGTTTATCCCCTCTTGACTGGGGTGGGGGGGCAGGTTTTGTCTCACCTCCCTCTAGAACATGATTTGGGTCCAAACCTCACTGATCCCCTTTAAATTAAAGAACATGAATGGGGACCAATATTTATCCCAACCATTTCCTGTCCCCCTCCAGAACATGGTAGGGTCCAGACCCTTGCACTTTATTTGTGCACCAGCCCATCACTTGCTTTCCCTCCTCTGGGTCAGTTAAAATCAGGGTGAGGCATGCAGTGTCATGGCAAGGTAGTTGATGGGTAGGAAGGGGGTTAAAATCTGGATGAGGTATCATGGTGGCAAATTGAATTTCAAATATTGGCTGTCACTGGTTACACAAGTCTGTAGCATGCATGCTTTGAAGTATGGCAATATTCACATTTTTCTCCACTTTTATGGTGGTCCTTTGCCCCTAATCCCTGAGAATATGGAGGGCTGTCTATATGCAGTTTCCTGTGTGAGAGAAATAAGCTGAAACAGCTAGTGATTTCACCCTTTTCTAATAGCACATTGTAGGAACTGGAGGGCTTTGAATATAATAGGATAGTAAATTCTTTACCTTACTACTACATAGTGCATCATCTACAAGCCCATCAGTAAGTCCAGAGACTGTCTCCTCTCTCCCTTGCTGCAGCAGCTCCTATATCAGGGAAAGTCCATCGGCAACTTTTCTACATTCCTGGTTGGTGTGTGTGTGTGTGTGTGTGTGTGTGTGTGTGTGTGTCAAATATGCCTGTTTAGGAACAGATCCTTCATTGCTCAAACAGAAGATCTATTCTGTAGTCCTCTTCCATGAGATGAAGACCAAAAAGATTATTCTGCCCCCTCTTCAATTCCTTCCCCCCAGTCATAGCATTGTTGCCTTCATAAACAGTGTGTTGATAAAATGATTTCAATTTTCTCTTGTGTTTCTATTCCCAGTTAGAAACATGATGCAATAAAAATGACAAAACTAAGAAAACTTACTTCAACATGCTCAAGAATAAAGAAATATTTTTCTTCTACTTTCAGATTCATACACAGAAACATTTTAGAACTGCCTATGTTAACATTGGCAGTATGTTTGGATGTACTCGAGATGCAGACCTCCCCAAACCAATGTGATTACTGTTCTCCAATTAAAACAATTTTGCTGTAGCCCGGCTGAGCACAGCTGGCATACTGAAATATTTCCGAATGGATTGTTGATTGGCATGTATCCCTCCATCTGATCACTGCTCCATATAATCAGCATACTAGGAACACAACCCCTGTAATGTGCTGAACAACACAATTATTCTTTTAAATGCATCATTCTATAGCTCTGGGATTGCAATTTCTGAAAATGAAACACTGGAGAGTATCAGCACAGATTTTTTTTATTATTGCTTTGAAGGAAAACACATTTAATTGCAACATCTGTTCTCTGATGAACCCTGCAACTCTATATTAATTATGCCCAGTTCGAACAGATTTTTTTTGTAATTACTAAAAGCATGTATTGCAGTGAAATTATGTTTGGGCACTAAATCCATAAAACTACAGAAAACTAGATATAAGCAGCCACTTTGATGTTCTTGCTTAAAAACTTGTTTCCCCTATATGTTTAGCTTATTTCCCATCTCTCTCATTGTGCATTACATCTGTCCATACCTAGAATTGTAATGGCTTCATTTGTTACATAGATAAATTGTGAATAATACATTTCACAGACCTGTTTTAGTGTCACTAACATTCAAAAATATTCAAGGAATTGCAGCTTCAATTTAGTTTTCTTGTTTGAGATCTACAAAGAAATATGTGGAATAAAACACTGGTCTGGATCATGTGGGGTCTGAACAGACAGGCTAATATAAAACTGCTTTGGGTCACTTTGGCGGTATGCTGTTTAAATGATGCATGTGTCCTAAGAGGCCAGAAGCTGCATCAAAGCCATGCTCCAGTCCTAAGGACTGGAGCACAGCTTTGGGGCAGCTTTTGGCCTCTTGAGATGTGTGTGTCATTTAAACAACATACCTCCAAAGTGACCTGAAGCAGCTTTATTTCAGCCTGACTGTTCAGGCCTGTGGTTAATTCAAAATAGAGCAAACCCATTGAATAAATTTGTTTTACCTATATATTGTCTCATCATTCAACAAATGATTTAACAGGCTTACACCAGTTGTGACTAACCAGTAGGTTTCAGCCTACTCTCATGCAGTGTTTGCAGGTCCTGCTGAGCTTTTACTTGAATGGAACTGAGCCAATCCCTCCTTCTTCCTTTCCCTCACATTGAAGATTGATGAAACAAGGTGAGAAGAGAAACCATCCCTGCTGCCCCTGATAGTGATTGGAGGTATTGGTGATTCCCATCAGTCCAGGGTTGAAATCAGGCAGGACTTTCTGACTATTAAAGATAACAATTGCCTCTTCTGCAATGTTCATTTCACTCCCTGCAAGAATTGTTTCAGAACAAGGGTGAAATTACTTTATTGTTTTTATCCTCCCTCCAGTGAAAACAACAGAGGGGCTGAGCTAGAAAAGTTTCTCTGCATTCCCCCAAACTCCCATGCCCAGCAATGATTTGAGTTGCACCAAACTTGAATATGTGCCCCACCTCACTCTCTGGGAGAAAAACTCCCCAAAACAAGGTCCCCCATCTGTGGTAGCAACAAATATTTCTTCTTCTGTATAGATTTATGGGACTCTCTACAGGGGACTACTAAGAAAGTCCTGAGAATACAGGGAACCAAAGACACTGGAGGGAAAAACGTAACGAAAAACAGTCCTTATCAAAGACATTTCTAGTGTATGGAATTTTTGTTTGGTTCTTGTCTGCTCAAGTTTACAATGGGGAAAGGGAAGAATGCACCTTACCAAGGTGAACTAAACAGATATATAGAGCAAACTTCTGTAAAGCCAAGCTGTGGGGGCAGATGTTTGCCTTTCACTTGGCAATAGTAAGAACACTTGGTTCTATACTTAAATTGACAAATTGCCTCTTAAAGGGTAAATGTTTAGAAGAGTAAATACACCCAGTATATGGGTATGCAGTGGGAATGGGAAAGCAATAAATCACAAGAGGCTTTCAAAAACTACTGCACTGGCTCCAGGACTCACTGAGTAACTCCCAATGTATATTTTCCATCCAAATGGCTGTGTCTTATCATAGAAGTAATAAATCAAAAGGGTGCCTGTAGAATTTTCAGAACATGATTCTCTCTTTTGCAGTTACAGTAGATCGCTTTAAAGCTACCAAAGGTATTAGATTATTGCTGAATTATCCATTTTAACCAACTTTATGATCTTGCATAAGACAGCATATGCCTGACCTATAGTCCCTTATATTTCTTATTGTTAAATACCTGTCCAAAAATGTCTACATCATGGAGATAAACAGCCTCTGAAAAGGACCTTCATTTGACTTCAAAAACTAGCACTTGAATATGAGTTGTGCTGTTGAAGAGTTTTAAGAAGGCAGAAAATAAAATAAAAGGTGGGCTGAAATGGGTTTGTTTACAAAATTGCAAAGATGTGGATAAAGATTAGGATTTGATCATATTGCATTAAGTTTTAGGATGTCTTTTAATCTTTCTTCTGATTTGAGAACCTACCTTCAAGAGCTGATTAAGTAGCTATTGCTGTTAGTGTTTGGGTAAAGCTACTGTGGAATAAATGGGGAAGTGGAAAAGAAGAGAGTGAGACTTCTTTCTACAGAAGTATGCAAAGGGAAAATTGAGATCAACTGAGGAATCTTCCATATGAGCCCTGTTCTCACAACAGTCACACTAGTTAAAATAAAATGGGAACATATTGCTTTCAAGACAGCCATCACAACAGATCCTCTCAAATGCAGAACTGGGTCTACTTCCCTCATCATGCTCTCTTCCTGATTCTCCCTTAACCCTGCCTTCCTTATGTCCTACCCAGCATGCCGCCTTCTCTTCCTCCCAACATCATCAAACTTTTACACAATATCAGAGCTCTGGTCCTGTGATGTGATTTAAGGGTTTCTGGTTTTGGTTTTGTTCAGCTTCATTTTAAGGAACAAGAGGGGGAAAAAATAAAGGTAATCAGGCACCACATGACTTGCAATTTCACAACTACCTCAGGAATGATGTTTCACACTTGACAGCATGTGTGCTTGCTAGGTCATTGATGGGTTTCCCCCTTCAGTGAGAAGGGAAGACAGTGCAGCTATGGATCAGAGGTGTTGTTGTGCAATGAGTATAGCCAATGCTGCTTATTTCCTATGTAGTTGTAATTTAGAAGCCATGTCTAGTAATGTCCTAAAAGAAAGAAGTTGATAAAATGAGCTTTTAAAACTTGATTCTGATCAAGTTACAAAAGCTCATACTACCAGGTTGTTTTCCCTTGAGTTAGGGGTTTGACAGACTAGATTCCTAGCCAGATCAGGGCCACTGCCCCAATCTGGCCTTTCAAGGGCACAAAAAGGAGTAGCAAAAAGTGGCTCCTTTTTGCGCCCTTGAAAGGGTGCCATAGCTGTGGTGCTGTGGCTATATGGCGCTCCTCCGGTTCTATGACATCCGTGTGGAGCAGTGCATGATATCAGGCCACCTGGGGGGAAGAGTCAGGTATGCATCGTGAGGATGCTACACCCCAACTCTGGCCCTATGCCAGCCTTTCAGGCCAGTCTGTAAAGGGCGCAAGTCTCAAAGGCACTACTGAGGGTGACAAACCCAAATATCAATGTTTGGTAATATGCAAGAGTCAATATGTATATCTAGATGGAATAAAAGATGAGAGTGAACCAAAGTACATGCTGTTTAGAATAGAGGCTTCTGAGAGAGTGGAATGCAGAAAGGGGACAGATGTAGAGATGGTCAAGGTGAAACGTTCATCCAGGCGCCTAAAGGGAACAAAGAGCCTTAGTAAAAGACAGATAAAGAATGTAATTTCACTGGCAAAAGGGCCTCTGAGTGCCAACATAGCTGATATGTTGGCGTGTAGTCAAAGATATTTTAAAGTATATTTAAATGTATTCATGTATCTGGGCAATGATTGCTGGAAATCTATATGTTTGGAGTGTGAAATGCCCAATGAGGTGATGAAGATGAGTTTTCTTTGTCTGTTTTCCTATAAAGGTAACCATTTTCTTTAGCTTTGCTGCAGTTCACTAGAGTAATCGTGCCAAATCAATTGCTGAACATTTCTGTTAATCCCATTGATTCAATGGGTCTACTCTAGATGGGGCTAGCAGTTGGAATCAATTGTTTTCTATCTCTTCTAAGCCTCCACCAGCAGGAAATAAAGATCTAGCCAAGTCTACCTTTGCTTGGAGTGAACTAGTTTGCTTGATTCATCAAGCATTTGATACCTAACTGAATTTTGAAGATGAATAGTAACAGAAGTGAGGTACTTTTGTAAACATACCTTCACATGTACAGTTTTCTCTGTCTTCTGAAATTTGCCTGAGAAATTAAAAAAAATAACTCGTAAAATTTCATGAAACCAAACTACTTCTCCTTGAATGACCCCAGGTTCTGAGGTAGGCCAAATACGTCTGAAGCAATGCACATACACAGCCGCACAATGAAAGTTTCAAATTCTGGATGTGTTCATACCACAATAGTATAAAAATAAAATAAACCAAATCCTCCTCCCACATACAATGAAATACGCCATGCCAATATGAAATATATTAACTGACAAAGCTAAAAACAAATAATGATTTCTAATAAAGTCCATTTTGTTTCTAAGAATAGTGTACCACTGTAAGGAGTGAAAACAGTTTACTAAATATTGTCTTCCCTTTTAATAGTAAATGATAACTCTTGAACTCATATGTATTAAATTTTAACTCACTGTATATTTCCTTGGGATTGTAATCCCATATGTGTATTCCCTATTGAGTTGTGAGTTTTTAGTTACTTGACATAGGGCTGCAGCCTTCCAGGATAATCCTCTAGGGCTGGAGCTGGGGATGGGAATAACCAGCATTTCCTAATGAAGATAGTTTCATGAACATTGGGGGAGATGTTGGTACCTGTGTGATTTTCCCATTTTCCTTTCCCCATGTATATATTTTCTTAGCCAGACTTTCTTTTCAAAAATAATACCAAAACTATTATTCAGTCCAATCTAATTTATGGTAGCTAGTGGAATTTGTTAGCTGTAGACCCAAAAAGTAGAATTATCAGTTGGAAAGAATTTAAGTGTCACAGTGCTGGGACTTGCATAGTTTCCCTCTATTCTCAAGACATATCCAAATCTTCCTCTTATTCACCACGAACATCTCTCCCTTTTCACACACCCCTTCTACTAACTGTTTTCCAGAGTGCTGATGATATACTGTAAAAATGCTGATCTGTGACTTGTTATTCATTTGTTTGTTCAAAGTGAAGTGATTAGTCATCTAAAATGTGCATGACTGGTGAATTAAACAGTCCCAGTTAATTTCAAATATTTCAAGTCAGGGAACATAATCTAAGCTGTATGTTTAAATAAAAATATTATCCACCTATGGAATGTGGATTTTGTTTTATGGCTGACAGCGCTCTCTTTGCATGCTAAGGATATAGGAAATCACATGAGGAAGGTATATCACAATTACAGCAGGATAATTGTGTCTTTGGCTGGGACTTCTCACATGACATCATTCCTTTTCTGTTGATCTCCTGGCTGGAGGCTGTTTGGAAAGTGTTTCTTTTATAAATAAATATATAATCACCTTCTTTTCCACTATTGTTCTTCTACAGTGTCAAAGTCGATTTTTTTTTGGGGGGGGGGACAATTTTGGATTGTCAGGTGGTATTCCATGGGTGTGCATAGGTGCCCTTCTCATACATTCTTGTACTGGGAAACTTCAGTCTACCTCCAGTGATTGATTGAAGAGAAAAAGAGCTGAATGTTTTGATCTGATTTTCTTTACTTTGAGATGGCAAAGAGCCTAAGAAACTTCTAAACGTTGTTGTCTATACAAAAAGAAATCAAGTTGCACATGTCCACGCCATAACTTGTCAAAGAACTCAAGAAGGGGAAACATTGTTCACTGCCCCTCCCACCCAATCTCCTTTTCCAGCCAGAATAATGCAGTTTTGGCATCTCCCTCCCCTCACATCCTGCAAATATGTTTTCCAGTCTTACAGTTAAGACACTTATCTCACTAACTCTGCCTACTGCTCTTCTTGTTAGTCCAAGCTTGGGATCCAGTTAATTGTTGACAGATGAAAGCTAACAGCTACATCAGTCTATCTTGAATCATGATACTTCTCTGCCCCCTCTCCAAAGGAAGAAATGGCAAAAAGCTGGGAGGCTGTATTTTCCATGATTTAACATACATCTTTTTAAATGTAAGACTGTTTTCATTTATATTTCTATTTTTGTGGGCATCTCTCTCTCTTTGTGGGATGAAACAGTTATTATACAGCTGTGGCTGCCCCCAAAAAGACTTCTTGTGTGTAATAGAGTTTCTTATATTAAAAGAGAATAGATTTTGATCTGGAAGAGAGAAAGTGAGAGTGACCAAATGAGGCCAAACTAGGGAAAAGAATCAGAATATCATTTTGGAGGAGGTACTGGGTGGGCAATTTTAAGTCTTGTGTGTAATAATGTTTTAACAGAAATAAAAGTTGCAGTCCCAGGAACATGAAGGTGTGAAAGAAAAGAATCTTGTATTATTGAATCTACAAGACCAATGCAGGGCTGTTGATGATAGGGCATCTTAGAGGTCTCTCATTCTTAAATTCATAAACTGAAGTCAACTTGATGGCACTTATCAACAACAAACTTTCATGCCATTATTTTGTATTGCAAAATCTTAATTTTGGAAACCAGAGTGCATCTTGCAAATGTGCCACTAAGGGGAGCTCTAACCCAGCAAAAGGACAAAACATCTTGTTAAAAGTGAAAGAGAGAGGAAACAGGGAAATAAGCACAGATATAAAAAGTAGAACTTAGCTGCTTCTAAGATTAATTAAGGGTTAGGGTTTGTTGAAGGCATAATTAAGCAGCGACATCATGCCACTTGTGCTGCAGCCAATTCTGTTCAGTCCTCTTAAAAGAAACTCTCTAAGCTCTCAAATGTTATTTATATTTTTGTTTTCAAACAAAGGTATCCAGTTTCCCATGGGTTAGAATATCTCTTCCAGGAACTTTGTAGTGGTATTTACACTAAACACATTGTCCCTAGGGGGTGGGGGATGTCCTTGGAAATATTGAGACTTCCCAGTTTTTTTGTTTGGATATAGCCTGCACATTCTTGATTTTGCATCCAAATTCCTTCTTGAAATATCCTGGGTTTCCTTTAACCTAATAAAGAATGAACAGTGGGACCTGTAGACCTGTCTCCTGCTTTCCCCATCCTGCCAAGACTGTCTGATGGAGTCATTTTAAGTATCTGTTACTGCCAATGAGACACCAATGCAGGTTGTAGGACCATAGTATACTTATGAGGTCCCTAGGAGGATCTATATGGAACTTCTGGTGTGGCTTTGGGCTCCCAAGGCAATCAAGAAGAACCTATACAATGGACTACACATTACCTATGAGTTGCCAGGTTACATCTATGTGCTGTTCTGGGACACCCAGGCAACCGTTATGTTTTCTTAGGGGACAGCAATATAGCCCTATGGGTACCTATCTAGTTTACAGAACTGTCCTATGTAGTTCCACTCTAGGCAGAGTCAAAAGGTAGCCCTAAGGCCTTAGGCTCCCTGAAAAGCAATATTTGCATCCCTCATAAACTGGCAACAACAACAACAAAAAATCATCAAATGAAGTAAGTGCTTGTCCTGGAAGCTGCAGGAATGGTGTTCCATTTTTAAAGAGGTCACAATTTCTCCCACACTATTTGACAACACCTAACATCATTTGGGATGTCTTTTGGATAGTCCATATAGCCCCAGGGAGTCCCAGGGACAGAAAATCCCCCACCCTTCATCTGCCAAAATGATCAGGCCTGGACCTATTATGTTCCAATGGGTTTAATGGGACTTACTTCCAGCTGGGCAAAGGATAAAGAGTAAGAACAAGAGATGGATGAATCAATTTCAATTTCAGTTTATCACACATTGTTGCTGTTTTTCCTGTCTGAAATCCACTTCACCCTGAGCTTTGATACAATCTTTATCTTAGTTCATTTCATCCTTAACATTTAGAGTTTTTAAAGTGTGCATTAAGTGTGCAATTTTGTCTGATGTGAACACGTTTGCAAATAATCTCCCTAATGTTTTTTTTCAGATTATTCATAGTTTTTACTTTCTTTTTTTTTTAAATTTTATTAAGTCTTGCAATATATATACATTCATAAACAATTTTTTTTCCTAATGTTTTAATACTTTTCAACAATGTAGAAATTTTGGATGTATTTTATACATGTTTTTGACTAGATACTCCATTACAACGTTTAAATTAATCCAAATTGTAAAGGATAAATTAGATTTAGTTTCTATATCAAGGCAGAAGTGCTATATACAATATAAACCCATGTTAAAATGTTAATCAAATTAATTTCTTCTTTGTGTTTTATTGCATCTATAAGAAATAAAAGATAAAGTCCAGCTAATACAGGAGTAGTAAAGGAGATACTACATTGTTATCCAGTTCAAGCACTATAGCCAATGTGGCTTTGGTACACAACAATAGCACAAGCCTCCATCCATTAGCATCTCTCTTTACCTTGCAGGCTCTGATTCCATTCTTCATTTTCCTCACTTTGAGGTGCTTCCTTGATTATAATAATAATAATAAAATTTTATTTGTACCCCGCCCTTCCAAATAGATCAGGGCGGCTTACAGAATGCACCGTAGTGCAACAATATACAAGTTAAAAGCAGATTAAAACCACCACAATCCATAAAAACAACAAAAGACCCCATTAGCCCAACCTCACGGCCACGAGAGAGGAGGGAGGCCCACAGGATGTTTAGTCGGGGAATGCCTGATTAAATAGGAAGGTTTTAAGTCCCTTCCTAAATTGGGCCAGGGTGGAAGATGAGCGGAGCTCTATGGGCAGCGTGTTCCAGAGGGCTGGGGCAGCTGTGGAAAAGGATCTTCTGGCCGTAACGGCCAGCCTTGCCCCAGGCACCTTCAGGAGTTGCTGCCCAGAAGTTCTGAGGGTGCGAGGCGGAATGTATGGGGAGAGACGGTCCTTCAGGAATCCTGGGCCCAAGCCATTTAGGGCTTTATAGGTAATGTGTAATAAAGTTTATTCGGTCATTGACCAGCAAATACAATAGTAATCATAAAAACCAATATTAAGCTCTAATTGTAAAAACTTTTAGATTACACTACAGCTATGAATAGCAAAAGAGATAAAAGAGATAAAAGGATAAAATGCAATTGTTATGCATAAAATACAATCACAGAGGACAAGACATGAGCCATAAAACACAGTCCGCATCTGACTCTGATAGCTTCCAGTTCTCTATCAATATTGGTCTCAGTTAATATTTCAATTTCATCTCTTCATTAGAGGACGTATTTTACATACAATGTAACAAAATTTTGCTACTTTGTATACAATGCTAGGTATCTGACAGTTCAGAAGATTACAAACAAGTGAGGTATCTGTACAACTTGTAAATTTTCCCAAAAGAGGGGTAATCAGTTGAAGTCGGGAATCTTTATAGAATTGACAATATAAGAATGTATGTTCAAGAGTTTCAATGTCTCCCTCGTTGCAGGGACAAAGCCGTGCATGGAAGGGAATTTTCTTGAACCTGCCTTCCAAAACCGCTGAGGGGAGGGCATTAAATCGTGCCAAAGAAAACGCTCTTCTAAATTTAGGTAGAGTGATTTGAAACAGATATGGAGCTGGAGAAGACACCAGGATTTGCCTATTAATCAAAATATGGCCAGGAAATGCAGCAATCTCTGTCTGGCCTTCAATGTCAAGCAGTCTTTGTTTTATAGCCAATTTAGCCTGGTCGAAATTTAGTTTCAGAATAGAATCCTTCAGCAGACCCAAGGTTGTCAATTTCTTATTTATGGCCAATTCCCAAGAGGATTTATAGGTATCAACCAAAATACATTTGGTTAATCCACCATGCATTTTATTTAACTTAAGCCAATAAGAAAAGATATAAATCCACATGCTTGTTTCAATTTTACTTACTCCAGCCTCTCTCCTCAATACAGCATTTGGGACAGTGCGACCGACTTGAAAAATTTTCCTTAGAAAATTTGTTTGTACACGTTCCAGAGGCAACAAATCATTATTATAGGGACCTAACTGAGCACCATACAACAGTTGTGATCTGGCCTTGGCCTGAAAAAGTTTGATTGCAGCTGGAATAAATTGAGCTCCTTTAGAAAAAAAGTACAATTGGATGGCATTTGCTGTTTTTTGTGCATTTTTTGAGATGAAATCTAAATGAGCAGATCTATTCCCTGTGGTCTGGAATACGATCCCCAAATACCTGAAGATTTTAACCTGTTCTATAGTTTCGTTTCCCAGTTTCCAGTTTCTTCTCCTAAATTGATTAGAGAAGGTAATAATTTTAGTTTTAGCATGATTTATTGTTAGTTTTTCTTCGACACAGTAATTGGCTAACGATTTCAGGGCTCTCCTAAGTCCAACAGAAGTTAAGGATAAGATGGCTACATCATCGGCATATAGCAGTAGATTTACATGTCTATTTGCAATTTTAGGAGGATGGAAGGAAGAATCACTCAAATAAGGAACTAGGGAGTTTATATAGTAGTTAAACAAAATAGGGGCAAGAACACACCCTTGTCTAACTCCAGTCCTGACCTGGATTTCTTTTGATAAATGGCCTGATGAACTACATCTCACTCTCAGGCGGTTATTTTCATGCAATTTGACAAGTAACAACAGTAGTCGTTTGTCTATTGAGCTACTCATGAATTTGTCCCATAGTCTCGATCTGGAGACAGTGTCAAATGCAGCTTTGAAATCTATGAATGCAGCATGGAGAGGGATACCCATATGCAAGTATTTCTCTGTCAGATGTTGCAGCAGCAATGCATGATCAATCGTTGATCTTTCCGCTCTAAATCCTGCCTGCTCTTCATATAATATATTCTCAGTTTCTAACCAATCCATTAATTTAGTTTGTAAATGTTTAGCATACATTTTGCTGATTTGACTTAATAAACTAATTGGTCTAAAGTTTGATGGATCATTTCTTTTGCCCTTTTTGTATATGGGAATTATAATGGCAAGGCCCCACTCTGGGGGAATCATAGCTGTTCTATCTATTGTCGTGAAAAGTGTGGATAGCACGGGTAACCACCAGTCTAGATCGTTTTTTAAAACTTCACTAGTAATGAGGTCCACACCAGGGGCCTTTGCAGGTTTAAGTTGACTGATTAAGGTCTTTACTTCCGAATATGAGACGGGTGGCCAGCAGGGCAAAGTGGAGGCATTCAGCCTGAGGTCTTTAAATGACCTTGCAGAGTTATCATATAAGTTTGCAAAGTGATTTTCCCAGGTCTCCGCTGGAATTTGGAACAAAGGATTATTAACGTTTCTTGGGAAAGAGGGATTTACCTCTTTCCAAAAAAGAGAGGGATTATTTGCACTGGCTGCAGTTATTAATTTTTCCCATGACACTTGCATAGCAGCCTTTTTTTTGGATCTAATCAGCTGTTTATATTGTTTCTTTAATTTCAAAAGCTCTGCTACACTGCAAGCAAAATGATTAGCCTTGTATTGTTCAAACTTCTGTTTTAAAAGAGACCAAGTTTCTCTGCATTCCAGGTCAAACCAGCTTTGATGTTTTTTTGATCTTTGTCTGCTGATATTATCTTTGGAAGTAATTAATAAAGGTTGGATATTATTAATTAAATCATTGAACCTAATTAGTATTTCCTCATCATTCTTACTATTAATGATGTTACTATGGAGGCTTATAATTACTTCGTTTTTAAGAGACTTAGTCAAAGTCTCGGCAATTAATGGAGTCCATTTAACTCGTGTGGGTCCGATTTCAAGGGGCAAGCTCAAATTTTGGTTTACTGGTAGAAACAACTTGTCAAAAGGACCGAGATTTAATAATAATGGGAAATGGTCGCTTTCTGGGCGATTGACTATAGTAAACTTATATACATAAGGAATTAGATCTATAGTAATCCCAGCATAATCAATCACTGAGGGTCTGGCACCAGACCAATGAGTAAATTCGGCTGGATAGTCGTCATTTGTGGAGCCATTATTACCTTTATAGGTAATAACCAACGCCTTATATTGAGCTCGGAAGCGAATAGGCAGCCAATGGTGATCTTTAAGCACAGGTGTTATATGGCTGGTCCTGGGAGCACCAGTGACCAGCCGTGCTGCCATGTTCTGCACTACTTGCAGCTTCCGAGTTTGGTATAAGGGTTGCCCCATGTAGAGTACGTTGCAGAAATCCAGTCTCGAAGTTACCAGAGCAGGCCAGGTATGGGCGCAGCTGGCGAATCAGCCGAAGCTGATAACAGGTGCTCTTGACCGTCGCATTCACCTGAGCAGTCAGGTGGAGGGACGAGTCAAGAAGCACCCCCAGACTGCGCACGGAGTCCTTCACGGGGAGCGTGACCCCATTCAGGACAGGTGGAACCACCGCCATTCCTGGACCAGGGGGGCCTATCACTAGTACCTCCGTTTTCTCTGGATTCAGTTTGAGTCGGTTTTCCCTCATCCAGCCCATTACTGACTCCAGACAGGCCACGAGAGGAGAGACGCCATCCCCAGTCACTGCATCAGTCGGAGACATAGAGAAAATGATTTGGGTGTCATCAGCGTACTGATAACCCCGCGCCCCATGTCTCCGGATGATCTCTCCCAGCGGTTTCATGTAAATGTTGAATAGCATGGGGGACAGAATGGCTCCTTGAGGGACCCCAGTTTTAAGGGCCCGCTCGCTGGAGCACACGTCCCCCAGCTGCACCATCTGGGACCTCCCAGAGAGGTAGGAACGGAACCACTGGAGCACAGTGCCCCCAATTCCCACCTCAGCCAGGCGTCCTAGAAGGATACCATGGTCTATGGTATCGAAAGCCGCTGAGATGTCCAAGAGCACCAACAGGGACACGCTTCCCCTGTCGATGCCCAGACGGAGATCATCGACCAAGGCGACCATGGCCGTCTCAACCCCGTGACCCGCCCGGAAGCCAGTTTGAAATGGGTCCAGATAATCCGTTTCATCCAAGACCGCCTGAAGCTGGATCGCAACCGCCCTCTCGATCACCTTCCCCAAAAATGGTAGCAGGGAAACAGGCCGATAATTATTATGTACCAGGGGGTCAAGGGAGGGCTTTTTTAGGATCGGTCTTACCATGGCCAATTTAAGATCCGATGGAAATCGCCCATCCCTGAGAGAGGTGTTAATAATCCGGCGTAACAAAGTGGTTACCACCGGTCCCCCCTGGGCCGCTAACCACGAGGGGCAGGGATCAAGAGAGCAGGTTGTTTTCCGAACACTTCCGAGGATCTTGTCCACATCATCGGTACTCACCAACTCAAACTGATCCAGTGTAACATAGTCCGCGGAGGCTCTGGACACTTCTACCCTAGGATCTGCACTAACGTCGGCGTTCAGACCTTCGCTTATGCGAGAAGTTTTATCCACAAAAAAGTCATTAAAAAGGTCACAGCAGGCCTTAGAAGGTTCAAGGATCTGGTTCAGGGTGGGAGGGAGCTGAGTTAACTCCCTGACCACCCTGAACAACTCTGCCGGACGTGACTCCGCGGACGCAATACGAGCACCATAGAACGAATTCTTTGTTGCTCGTATTGCCTCTCCGTAGTCCTTTAACAGTCGGTCTAGGAGAGTCTTGTCGTCTAAGCAAAGGTGTTTCCGCCAACGGTACTCTAGCCGTCGCAGAGCCCGCTTCCTCGCCCGGAGATCTTCCGTATACCAGGGCTTACGATTGGAAGCGGGCCTGAGAGGGCGCTTGGGAGCGATTCTGTGTATAGCCCCAGAAAGACCGGTATTCCAGATACCGGTAAGGGCATCAACAGAGTCGCCGTCATTTCCAACCGCGAGCCCCTCTAAGGCTTCTTGGAACCTCTCAGGTTCCATCAGCCTTCGAGGGTGGACCATCCTAACTGGTCCACCACCCCCGGGGGGGATCTGGGTAGAGGCCTTGATTTTCACCTCTACCAGGAAGTGATCCGTCCATGACAAGGGGGAAATATTAGCAATTTCCACCCACGGATTCTCCGCCTCCGAACAGAAGACCAAATCGAGAGTATTACCCGCACAGTGCGTAGGACCCTGTATCAGCTGGGACAGGCCCATGGCCGCCATGGTTTCCATGAATTCCCGAGCCGCACCGGATGGAACATAGCTGGCCGTGAGGGAGATATTGAAGTCACCCAGGACAAGAAGCCTGGGCGTCTCCAACATCAGCTCAGCGACCAGCTGTGTCAGCTCGTTAAGGGAGTCCGCTAATGCACGGGGTGGCCGATACACTAACAGAATCCCTAGACTGTCCCTAGCCTTTAGGGTCAGGTAAATACACTCGATATAGGTGGTCTGTCGGAGGTGGTTCCTGGTGAGGGACACGGTGTTCCTATGTACCAAGGCCACACCCCCCCCCCCCCCCCCAGTCCACCTGCGTTGGTCCTTCACCGAGAACCCGGCAGGCAGGGCCTGAGCCCACACAGCATCCCCTTCAGGCCCCAGCCAGGTCTCGGTAATGCAAGCCAGGTCACACTTAGAGTCCTCCAGGAGATCCTGGAGGATGTGGGTCTTGATTAGTAATGATGGTTGGGGATGATGGTAGCTATAATCACAAACATCTGGTGGGTTCTAGATTGGGGCATGCTGTTTCCGATCACCCCTTTTTCTTGTTAGTATTTTTCATATTGTATAAGCATAATAGCACAATAGCAATAGCAAGTACATTTCTATAATGCTTATCAGTGCAGTTAAGCACTCCCTAACTGGTTTACAATGTCTAAGCTAATTGCCCCCCAAAAGCCAGGTACTGTACTCATTTTAGTGAACTCAGAAGGATGCAAGCCTGAGTCGAGCTTGTGCCCTTGGCTGGTATTGAACTCACAACCTTGTGGTTTGTGAGTGAGTGGCTGCAGTACAGGCATTTAACCACTGCACCACCAGGGCTTCATAAAATTATTGGAATTGGGCCATAGCAACTGCACGCCACGGCTTCCGGAGGACACAAAAAGAACCAGTGAAAAGCAACTTCTTTTTTGTGTCATGGAAGAGGCATCACAGGTGCAGTTGCATGCCATGATGATGCCCCTTCCATGCTGCGCCATTTGGGTGCTGCACCACAGTGGCATCATCACGGTGCATGATGTGTAAATGGGTGCACATCAAAATGGTGCCATGGGAGCAGGGTCACAGCATCGCAGATGCTATGCCGTTACTCCACCCACAGGCCAGCACTTTTCACCAGTATATACAGGGCCAAAATCTGGTAGGGATATAATATGGTATGGATCTAGTACTACTGAGTTCAGTGGGAGATTTATGTATGCAGTTAGTTTAATCTGACTGGAATATACAGAATTTAAACTTGACAGTACCATTAAGGGAAAAAATGTTAGCATTCCAGTTTCTCACTATTTTATTTCAAAGCAAGTCAATTCAGTCAAACGGAGCCTGGGATAAGCTCTGCTTATTAAATATTCAGAGATTCACCTTTGACTTGGATGGACAATCAAGTTCTCAGATGAGGATGGAAAGTGCCAACCATGATGTTAAAAATAAAAATAAAAATTTAAGCAAAACCATTGAACTCATCTGGTGACTCATTGTTCAACTCTTGAAGTTTTCCCTTTATATAGACTTCTGTCCTTTTCAGTTTTCTTCTTCTTCTTCTTTTTTAAATGTAAGCACCAAAAAAAAAAAAAAAAAATCCACCTGGGGTTATTCTTTGGTCTTTGCTTACCTTTGCTTTCCAGGATTTCTTTGTTTAGTGGAGATATGGAGGCTCTCACATTTCTGCTGTGGATGTTTAACAAGCCTTCATGATTTAAATAATCTCTTAGTACAGAAGTGGCTTTGTTTGTAGGTCACAAAAGATACCACTGATGGCTGTTGACTTGAGTAAGTTGATGAGTTGCTTGGTCATTTATATTGTTTCCAGTATTTGATCTCATTGATCAGAGAGTTCTTTGAGTAGTCTGAGTTTGTGTGTGTGCATGAGGGGAGGTGTCTTTGGACTGGAGGTATTAAATTCTTGTCATCATTATCCCAGTGCAACTCGAGCTCAGTGCTTTGTATAGGGAAACTTTGTTTCCATCCATAAAAGAGATTCTATTTTTAAACTATGGCTTTTTGTGAATCAGAATTATGTCCAAGCAAACTGGAAGTTTACATTTAGGACACAAAAGGTCTGTATGCAATGTCATCTATAAGACTGGAAAATGTCAAAACAATGTACATGTTTAATTTCAATTGTATTCATGTTTTCTTGTAAGATAGACTCCGTGTAACCTACTTTCAGATAAGGAGGCAAAGGATTGCAGCCTAACAGTGAAATTATGAACACTTACAAGGGTGTGTATACTATTAATATAGTTGGATTTATTTCTGAATAGAAAATCAATCTGAGAAGAAAAGAATAAGTTAGCATGTTACTGTTTAATTTTCAGATAGTTTTCTGGACAGAAATATGCTGTGAAGTCATTCCTGTTTTAGTTTTTCTCCCTCCTCCCATTTTCTACCAAATAAATAGATATCTAAATTGAAAGTGTTGACTTTTTCTAGGGCACCTTGTAGAAGGGGAATTCTTTTGGTCTGCAATTTTAAGAAAGCCTCTCCAACTTAATTAAATCTAAATTAATTAAATCTAATTTAATTTATACTATCTAATTTACATTCACCACATTAATATGCTGATTTAAACAAATATTCCTTAGATTGCTTACTTCCCTTACTTTGAAAGTACATTGACTGCCTCAGTTACCTGGAGAGGGTGATGTTAAAATTAGGAGACATTGAACACAAAAAATGCATGCATTGGGGAAAAACTGTGCACAAAATGTGTACATGAGAGAAAATTCAACAGGAAACAAATATATTAATTCAAAATGTTGCAGAAGTTGGACAGAACAAACATGACTGACTGCATGTGAAACTGGCAAAGGGCAGATATAGAAAATGTTATCTACATGAAGGATACATTTGGCCTCAGAACTCTGTTTTGTAACTTGCAAAGAACTCCCCTCCCCAATCCTACTCTATTTTTGTAGATCTAAATTGTTCAAAGCCACTTCTAAGTGAGGCAGTTTTGTCCCCATGATCTATGGCCCTCAATGACCCCTAAACATGCAAAAATGGCAAAAAAGTGGTTCCATTTCCAGTCATGATGGGAACAGCAGTGTCATCTGAGGGGAAGTAATGGGTGAATATGGATTAATCACTGTCATCCTTCACAGTTGCTGACCTCTGGCAGCCACATGCATTTACCACAAACCACTGGTTCCATGATCAGAAACTGGAATTCACAACAGCACATCTCAAGGAAGTACTTGGCTGAAGAACTTTTATTTGGTGTACTTTATCAAAGCACACACATAAAAGAGGGAACCCTGGTGGTTCAGTGATTAAATGCCAGTACCGCAGCCATTCACAGCCACAAAGTTGTGAGTTTGATCCCATGCAAGGCTCCACTCAGCTTTGCATCCTTCCATAGCTTGTTGGGGGAAATTGGCTTACATATTGTAAACTGCCTTAGGAGTGGTTAAGTGCACTGATAAGTAGTTTAGAAATGTACTTGCTATTGCTAAAAGGCATTGAAACAAACAAACAAAAACAAACACAGGAATTAATAACATATAAAGAAGATAGAATCATTCCCACAAACTGATTTATTTTTTTTTTTTAAAAAAAGGTGTTATTTGTTGTCTTTCCATAGTGACATGTTGACCATTGCTCATTACCCTAAAAAGAGAAGGGAATGGTACTGGGAAGGGAAATAAGTCCAGCAGTTCTTCTCTCCCTCCGAGGCCTGGATCATGGCAGATGGACTGGAGGGAGAGCTCTTCTTCTTACTTTAGGCCAGACAGGCTGCCTGTTCCGGTCATGGGGGAATGCAGTAAGATCCGTCATTAATGGCTAAATGTGTCTATCCCACTGGTGAGGTTTCAGCAGATTATCATTAGTATATATCTCATTATGGGGTGGAGAGGTCTGTCAGAACATAGCCAGATGCTGGTCCAATCCCCCAAACTCACCATTAGCAATTGAATGGCCATGGATGGGATGGTGGGGATCTATTGCAGTGTAATAGTAAGTTGGGAGGTTTTCATTGATGCAGAGTGTGGAACAGAATACCAGCTTCTGCAATGATTAAAAAAGAGATACACAGGCATAATGGTTGTCTGTAACATTAACAGGATGTCAGCCACATTGCTCAGAAGCAGGATACTACACAGTGTCACATGCTGCCAGAGACAAGAAGAAACATGTGCAGCCTTGTATGATCTATTTTGGAGCATCTTGTAGCATGTGGATGACCATTGTTGCAAAAGACTTTTTCACAAGGGGAGCTATGTGCTTCCCTCCCAAAAGTGGCTAAAGTGTTGGCATCCCAGAAAAGCAAGACAATTTGCTAATGCTTATCACACAGAGAGACAACAAGGAGTTAAAAGCACATTACTTAGACAGAAAAGTGTGTCAAAAACAAATTTGGGTTTCAGATGGATGGTGATAAATCCCTGTTGCTAGCTTGGAAATCCCTTTTTTGCACATTATCCAAACTGTCATTTCCACAAATGCATACACACACATGCTCCAGAGAGGGAAGGGAAATGAGGAGGAAAATCATCTGTGTCCCAGAAGCTATTTCAGAGGAAGGAAAGCTAAAGTTTCCCTTTGCAAACTCCTGTAAAACCAGAAACACACACACACACACACACAGAGAGAGAGAGAGAGAGAGAGGAAATGGCTGCTCCATAAACTTGCCTTATTCCAGTGGGGGCTGAAACTTCCAGATGCTCTCCTTTTCCAGGACATATCCTCCATTTCTCCCTCTCATGCAGGAGGAATTCCAAAACATCCTCTCCCTCTGCCTTCTCTCATCAGCTGTTCCCTGCTGCAGGAAGAGGAGAGCAGCTGTGCGAGGAAAAGAGGGGTGTGTGTTGTGTGTGTATCCCTTTAAGAACAAGGCTGTCTCTCTCTCCTTGACACAGCAAGAAACCCTGGGAAATCTGGATACAGGGAGGATCTGAGACTTGGTTTTCAGATTGCTGCAATTACATGAAGAGTGTGTGTACAGACCGGCACTTTATGCCGGCCTGTATGCAGAGTAAGGCCTGTTACAGACTGCAAAAATAAAGCTGTTTCGGGTCTCTTTGGAGGTATGCTATTTAAATGATGCATGGGTCCTAAGAGTCCGGAGTTCACACCAAAGCCACACTCCATTCCTAAGCACCGGAGTGTAGCTTTTGGTGCAGCTTCCAGATTCTTAGGACCCATGCATCATTTAAATAGCATACCTCCAGAGACCCGAAGCAGCTTTATTTTGGCAGTCTGTAACAGGCCTAAGGCTAGATAAAAGCTGAGCATTTACATGCAAAGAAACCCTAGTTTGTTGCCTGGATGCCATCTTGGCATGTACCCATTCAGATGGCATGCACCATGATGATGTCTGTCGTGTGCAGCATCCAAATGGGGCTGTGCCTGAGGGACATCATAAGGTCGTGCTGTGGCCCTTATGGTGCCCCTTCTAGGAAACAAATAGGAGCCACGTTTTGTGGCTTCTATTTGCACCATGTTGGGGTTGTGGCATGCGGTTGCCACATTCCCAACCCAGAACTTCCACCAGCAGCACAGAACCACACCTTAAAGGGCTGTTTGTAGATTCCCTGCATTCGCAAATAAAATGGCAATGCAAATGTAGTAGTTTTGCAAAAAATATTTATATCCTGATTCACCTCACTTTCTGTCTGGAGTCTGACTGGTTTGCATGTAGCATCATCTGAAAAGCTGTGAAACTGTGAAGTTGCCCTAATGTCCTGGATAACCCAACATTGTGACCAGTTTAACCTTCCAATTTTCCCCTTGTGAAAACATCCAAAGAGAATACTGACCTAGATAACCTTTAGTTTTCATTAGCAAGGACTGGACTTCCCCATAACAACTCTTCTTATGTCCTATATATGCTCCAACTGAAATAAATTGTGTTTTAAAAACAAAAATAAAATTATCTTAATTCTTAATTCATTAAATATAGTACATTCATTCTAGTTGCACTGATAAGTATGCACATAATATTATTTTTAATATGTATTTGCTGTTGGGGGCGGTGATGCTGCTGGACTGCCTGTCCATTAGAGTGATTGATCTGTGTCAGTTCTAGGTGAAATGGAAGGACGAAAACACCATTCTCCTCAATCAACAAGCAACAAACTGTCAGCTGCAGCAGATGCACCTGCTAGTGTAGAAGAAATATTTATTTTCACAGTGATAAACAGCAAAACTGAATGGTTCTGGAAATGTTCCTTCCTCTCTATTCCTTCTTCTTTCTTTTGCCAGATTTTGTTGCAGGGTCATTCAAATCATTAGATGCAATTCTTCATTGAACTTTTAAAATACCCAGTAACAGCATTCTCTGGATGAGCTGAAATATTTTACAATTTAAAAAAAAATAGAAGCAAAGGAATACTGAACTAAAACATAATAAAGCAAACAAAACCAAGAGAAAGCCAGCAGCAAAGAATAAAAATGTCACAACACATAAAACAGGGATTATCAACTGCCAAGGACTGGTAGTCACTCCCCATCGTGAGTTCAGGGGCCTTCATGTCCTTGTTTTTGTCATGGCTCTTTATTCATTCTTGGTAGGAAATAAAATGATGAAAAATGGTCAATAGTATCTGAGTAGCTTTTTTCTTTACCAGATGGGTCATTTCCTGCTTTGGGGGAAAAGGGCAATATGGAACAAAGGGGAGAAACAGATAGCCACAATGGGGTGGCTTAAAGTCACCCCATTTGAAGCTGGATTGGGGCCACACATCTGCTTGCCATGTCAAACAGCTTTTCCACTCCTATTTGGGGACAAAAAAGGCTGCCCCCTTGTTTCTGTAGCAGGCTTTTCACTAGTTCTGGAGAATGTGAAGTCTAAATGCCATGCCCCCAAGTCACCTGGAAGCCTCTCAGCTTGTAACTGCTAACATGACATATGGGTGACTTGGGGTGTGGCACATGTAAATGCCACACCTCCAAGCTGGCTTGAAGCTGGCTGAAGCAGCCAGTATGTTTGGACCCTAAAACAGCCTTGAGAGGCCAAAAATGGGTCAAAATGGCTTGGTGTGTGTGTGTGTTAGTCATTACTTTGGGACATTTTTGTTCAAAAATCATTTTTGTTAGAAAGATTTGGGGGACACATCATCCTCACAGACTGTATTTCCCCCAATACAAAACTACAGTAGTTCCAGCAGCAAAATAGAAGAATACTGAGATTTAAAATTGTTCTATAGTCCTGTCTGCATGGGATGAATAATATGTCTTCTCCCCCCTTCCATCCTCTTGGCAATGAGTCTGGAAGATGCATGACCCAAACTTGATTTCTGGTGCAAACAGTCCAGATGATATCTGGCCAGTTCAGTATCAACCCCCCCCCCCCCCCGGGCTAAATAACTCCCCTTTTGTTCCAAATATTTCCAGAACATCCAGAGCCCTCCACTGCGATGCAGTACAACTGTTTAGAACCCATCCCAATGTGTTATACAATGTGCTCAAAATGAAGTGTCTAGCCATGCAATTGATGTTGGGTGCCTTGCCCTGATCTCAGAGTGAGGTCACTGCCCAAAGTTGCAACAGTGTACTGAGTGTTGAAGCTTCACAGACAAAAGATGATCAAAAGCTCCCCTGTATTTTTCTTCTTTTTTATAACATTTGGTGAGACTAGTACAGTTCTAAGTATTTGGATTAAACTTTAAAACATGAAGTGGATAGGAAGTAGGCCATTTTTAAAGCCAGTCTACAATCCTATGTACATTTCCATGTTCTGAGAGTGACATATTTGGGTCTACCATTAAGCTCACTGTAGATACTGGCTGAGCTTTTCAGTAAGGGACCCTGAGAATCAGAGGGTGCTTGTGACAATTTTGGAATTTGAAGTGTTGTTATCTATTTGGCCTTTTCTGTCAGAGAGCCAGAACAAACTACAAATTCCAGGATTCTATAGGATGGAGCCATGACAGTTAAAGTGTTGTCAACCTGCATTTATCCTGCAGTGTGGCAGCAACCATAGTATCAGAGCATCCACCAAGAACGTTCTCTTCCTTGTTCCCACCAAATGAGTCTGAGGAGATAGTGGGGAAGAGAGAGAAGGGCCTCTTGTGAATATTTCAGAATTCTTACGTGGTTATATAAGACAATGTGGTCTTTTAAATAGCTTGGATCGAAACCTTATAAGATGTTATAGATCATCACCAGCACTTTGAATTATTCCTGAAAATGGACAAGCAACCAATGAAGATCTTGCAACAAAGGAGTTGTATATTCCCTGTATCTGTATGTTGATATCTGGTGTTTACTTGTTATGTTTTTGTTGTGTATGTGTTTATATTATTTTTTTAAAAAATATTTGTTCTTGCATGCTCCTTTAACAGGGCCTGTCCTGAAAGAAATTATTTTTCATGTACATTCTACAAAGCTAGACCATTTGCAGATTCAAATTATTGTGAGTGAAAGAGTCAATGGATTCCTCATCTAATATTTTTATGAAAGGATTTATCTTGTTAGTGAGATAAATGGATACACAGTAGATAGATAGACGGACGTATGGACTGATGGATGGATAGACGGACGGACGGACGGACGGACAGATAGATGCTGGAAGGCAGGAAAACTAAGGAGTGCTATGAATACCATCCCACCCCCCACCCACCCCCCAAAAAGTTTAGATGCATGAAAATGTTCCAGTTAAAGTACAGGTGTATTCTCAATCCTGTAACTAAGGCACATAATTAAGCTTCTACATCTGATGAAGAAATGTTCATTAGTTTGTGCTTCAACTATAATATGGTGAAGTTGCCCTATGGGATAGCTTGCTTCTCAATTGGAAGACTCAGTTTAATTGTTAGCTACCATGTTCGCTTCCATGTAATAATGCTAATTACTTTCTTGGAGACTTCTTAACTGTCCTCAGAGCTTTCATCTTATGTTTCCTTTAGAAAAAAAAAGGAAATCTGACAATAATCCATTTAGTAGCAGCAATATGTCATAGACATTTGTTAAATGTCAAGTGGAAAAGCTAACTAGATAGACTAGAGATGTAGATTGTGAGGACTTCCAAAAAACTCTCAGCAGTTCTTACTGCTGTCTAAGGTGGGGTTGCAGTCCACACGTATCTGGAGGACTGCATAATTCCTTGCTCAATCTATCCAATAATCCCACATAATATTCAACAGAACACTTGACCATTTCTCGAAGTATATTCTTTGAATAAGCCCAGATGTTCAGTCAATGCACACAGTTTTCCCACATCCTTATTATGACCCAGGGGTATGCAAATTATATGGTAGTTGAAAGACCACAACAGACAATGGAAGCAAACCTGGATAGAAATTATAGCCTAAATGCTATTGTCCTAGATTACCAATGAAATAGCATCATTTGTTTACTGAGCAGGCAGTATTAAGAATAATATCTCCCAGTATGCAAAGTGCATCTTATTGATATCAGTAATCCAGATAGCGAGAGCCAGTGTGATATGATGTTTGAACCTTGGACTTAGAAGCTTTGCAGACCTCCCCCTAGGGCGTTCTGCAGCTGCCTCCAGCTGCACTAGATAGGGCCGTGGCAAACAACACCGGGCCCTGATCTGTAGTGGTTTTAACAAACCAGTTTTTTTTTTTTTCTTGTCCATTGAGACTTGATGAGAATTTTAAAAAAATATTGTTTCAAAAGTCCTACTTTTAAAATCTATTTTGTCTCTCACTGTCAGCATCTAGAGAAGTATTTTTCACAGATTTCCGCATGACAATAAAAGACAAGTCGAACATTACGCTAATTACGTGTGTTGGTGCAATTTAATTTGCATTTCAAACTCAATTACCATGTCAAAAGGAAGTTTGGCAGAGGTTTAAAGACATTCCTCTGCTTGAAAAAACCTGAAGCACACAAAAAGAGAGGGAAAAAAACAGTCTCAACAAATACACTTTGCTGCTATCAACAAGAAATGGAAGAGTTGGGGGACCCTTAAGGACCATCCAGTCCAACCCCCTTCTGCTATGAAGGAATACATAGGAATACATAGGATCCTAGAATACATGTAGTCTGACTTCCTGTTCAACATCAGGATGGCACTGGAAGATGTGACCAACCAAAGTTTTTCTTGGCATAAAGAAGAATTTTGCCATGGCCTGCCCCTAAAGCTGAGACAGTGTGACCCTCACAGAAGAGAAGGGGTTGGGATTGGGTGGCAAATGGCAATGCTCTTCTGCCAAGCGGAAATTCTGCCATGGAGAAATCTTGGCCAACACCCTTCTACCATGAAGGAATACCTAGGATTTTAGGATTGGACTTGAAGCTGACAGCCTGTGACTTGCCCAAGGTCACCCAGTGAATTTCTAAGGTGAAGGGGGAGGCTAGAGTTCTAATCCCAGCTCAACTATGTCAGTTCACAGGGTGACCTTGGGTAGGTCATACTCTCTCAGCCTCAGGGACATTCTGAACTGTCCCTATCCAAAAGCAAACCAATAATAGAATGAATAAATAAATAAATAAATAAATTGTAACTTTACCATTTAAAGAGGCTTTCTTTAAATTAAACAAAACCAAACATCCTCCCCTTTGCAAGGAGTAGAACCATTGGCCATGGAAACCCACTAGGCAACCTTGGGCAAGTCACATTTTCTCAGTCTCAAAAGAAGGCAATGGCAACCCCCCTCTGAACAAATCTTGCAGAGAAATCCCTGGGATAGCTTTGCCTCAGAGTCATCATAAATAGAGAATGACTTGAAGGCACACAACAACAAGAAGAGGAAGGCAGAGAAATGTGGAGTGTTTTGACTGGTTTTCAGTCATTTGCTTAATGTTTGAAAAGTGGGATATTTTCACCCATCATTTCAATTGCCCTAGTGGCTTGAGAGAAGGAAGAAAGAAAAGAAAAGAAAGAAAAAAAGAAAGAAAGAAATGCAAACACAAGTGATACAAAAAGCTCATCCACAAAGCCTGTTATTGTAGCATCATTGATAGGAGCTTGTGTAGTTCCATAGAACAGCACTGTGGAGTTTTTAACAGAATTATTACTATTAAATTGTTTTTTTAAAAAAACTTTCAAAGTGCAGTGTAAAGGGGTTTTGGTGGTTTTTGTTTTGTTTGTGTACATCCCTTTTTAATAGTCTGATTTTATTGGTTGTAAGCCTGTGCTGGAAGGATGTCAGTGTATAAAATACATGCATGCATAAACACAAAGAGCCACCTAGTCCAGTTTTATCACGGCCTTAGAACAAAACATAAATACACAGCTACACTGTTATCTAAAAGTAGGATTTGGGAAGATCTCAAGTGGGACACAATTCTGCTGAAACACAGAAAATGAGAATACCAAAGGCAAGGTGAGGTAACACCATGCCCATTCTCCAAAGAGGCAGCCCTTTTCTGCTCTGTGATCTCAATGCTGAAATTACTTGTTGCATGCAAGAGCAGCTGTCTACTACCATGTCATGTCCAGGAACAGCAGGAGGTGTCTCATGGCCACTTGATTCAATCCTCATGTCTGCTAAACCCAAAGTAAAGCCATCATCATCTTCACTGTTAATGGGGAAGTGAATCCATCATGTGTTTCCGTCTGAACTGTAAAAGAACTACCAGAAGTATTAAGCCTGTTTAGGATAAATGGTTCAGCAGCTGAATAGTTTTGTTGTTGTTGTCTTAATGTTTACATGTAGAGTTAAACACAGAACAGATTCATCATTTCACTGTCATAGAAGCAACCAGACACCACTAATCATAGTTACATTGTGTTATGTATGGAACTATTTCAAATTATAGACATCTTATAAGGTAGTTATACCTTCAGGAGTAAAATGAATAATTTAGAAGTAACTCTTTATGTAGGTAGTTACTTTCAAGCTTTGTGGGTTTTTTAAAAATCATGACTGTACTTTAGAACTGTGTTCAGGACAATATGGCATTCAGAAATTAGCATATATCCTTGCATTAAGGAGTTTTAGTAGCACAAAGAGTAGTAAAAAAAAAGAGGGGACGTAAAGATAAAATAGCAAAGTGCAGGAATAACAGGACATAGGGGGAAAAAGGAAATTAATGCAGCATGCACTTGAAGGCAACAGGCAAAGAAACTGCCTTGAGACTGCAGACTGAAACACACCTACCTGGAACTATGTTCCATTGAATTCAGAGAAACTTGTTTCTGAGTAGGCATGTGTAGGATTTCATTGTCAGTCCTGTCTGATCAAGATATTAAGTTGGCCCCATATCAAGAAGTAGCTCTTATCTCTTTTTGGTAAACTTGCTAGTGTGACTAGTCTTTCTCTTGCACAGAAGGTAAGTAAACAATTTCTTTAGGGTCTATAAACTCTCTGACAACATTTTAATCACTGTTTGATATTGACTCTGAGAATATTTGTTATTGTGTGGGGAAAGGATCATTTTGATATGATATGTGAAAATTATACGATTTGGTATGATAGATATGAAAATTAGTGATCAGATAAATGAAACTATTTTGCTTTCTCGACTATTTACACTTGAGTCTAAAGGGAAAAAGTCAGCCACAGGACTGGGGTGACAGGGAGCACTTTCCTTATTGCCATGAAGCCTGAAGTACATTCATTTCTGAGTTGTGACTAGAAATGGCCGTGACCATGCAATGACACAGAATGTGATTGCTGAAAGATTAACAATGAGGAAAGCAGCTGAGAAAAGTATCCCAGTCGACAGGCCCTGACAAAATGCATTTCCACTCTGTTGGTCCAGAGCTCACCCAACTGGATCTTAACAGATGTTCCTGCCCACCTTGTAAAATATTGAAATACTTCTTTAATTCTCTCTCAGGGATTTCCAAATAGAGGAAACAGCTTCACCTGATTGCACTTTTCTGGATGACAAAAATAGTCCAAACATATGCACACTCACAAAACACAGACCCATAAAGAGAGGGAGGTGGATCCTGTCTGGTTGGCTGTGTGCCACGGCATGCTAGCAAGTCACTTTCTCCTCTTGTCATGCAGATGACAAAAATAAAGAGTGGACAGCAGTTGAATTAATTAAAAGGAATGAACTCCAAATGCCCAAACAGGATTTTAACTTTAAAACAAAACTTGGCATGATGATCCAACTCTTCAGACTCAAAGAGAATGGATGGGTTAATTAACATGATGATCCAAATCTTCAGTCTCAAAGCAAATGGAGGGATTAATTAAATGGTAACAAATGGAAGGACAACAGCTTCCATTAATCTCTGCAACAATTTTATAATGGCCAAGGTTGTGCAAATAAATACACAGGAAAATCCTTTCATACAGCCCACTTTTCCCTTGGAGTCCCAAAAGTCATTTAAAGGTTACATGAGAACATATTGGGTTGCGAGATGTATAACCAAAATTATGTTACCTATATTAGCATTTCAATGTTGTATCACTACATCATAGAACTAAACATTTCTTAAAATGTTGATTGCACACACACACACACAAAAAACCCCATTGTTTTTGAAGAGAAAACACTGTGGCTTCTTGTATGAAATACAGCACCTTTTCCTGTATTGTGAAGATATTGTTTTCTTCCTTTTAATAAATGTTTTCTTACATCTGTATAAAAAAAAAGTGGTTTGTGCAAAATCAAAACATGGGAAGAAAATGCTGATATTTTTGTTTTCAATACAGAACAAAGAAGAAGAAGACCAGAATGATAGAACAGGTAATGCAATCCTTGACATTCTTGTTTGTACCAAATCTGATCCTTACAAGGAGAAACTATTTAGGTGTATTGTTCAGCAGGAGAGCAAGAGGAGACCAACATGTTGTTTGAAATTTCAAAACCATTTTTTCCCTAATTTATTCCTCAGAATGCGGTACAATTCTACAGGTGTGTAATCTGCACAGTTATAGCAATTCTTCTATATACCTGGGATTTTTCATTTGGTGGAGACACACTGTGGCATAGTGGTATGAAATCCACTGGGTGACCTTGGGCAGGTCACACTTTCTCAGCCTCAGAAAGAAGGCAATGACAAACCTCATCTGAACAAGTCTTGCAAACAAAACCCTATGATCGGTTCAGCTTGGGGAATAATTTTCTATTGCTGAAGCCCAAGTACTTCACCAAAGTATGAATCCCAGCATTCTGTATAATAGAGCCATGGCAGCTAAAGTGATATCAAATTGTTGTACCAGTGTATTGAGATACAGCTCTAGTTTATTGAAGGCAACAGTAAGGGAGTCCCACCCATTTATATGTTGCACCAAAAATACCATACATTTATATGTCTCACCTTGTACCATTTAAATAAATACTCAATTTCTCCTTTGTCACAACTTTGTTGCCCAGTCATCTTACACATGAATGAATGCTTTGTCATATTCACAAGTGATTTAAAACTAAAGCTCATGTTCTCTTCCAGAGAATCAGCACTAAATGCTAGCTGTACCCATAGTTTTAAAAGAAAGATGTTTCATAATTGTACTGAATAATTTTAGAAGTTACATAAACTAGCTAGAATCACTACCAGTACTCTCCAATTCAAGAAAAAGTGAAACAATGTTGGTTAATATCAGGAAAGTAGTTCCCAATTTGAACAGCAGATGGCAGCAAGTATTCACTAATGGATCTTCTTGATTCTCAGATGAAAGTGTTTTATTTTTTTTAGAATACAGTGTTTGCTGAAGAAAGCAAAGTTCAATGTCACAATACAAACATAGCACGCAAAACTGAGATTACCATATACAAGAATAACACTCTGTATTTGTACATGGTATATAGGTATTTCACAGTGTATTCAGTAGAGATTTTGTATGTATATGGGGCTTCAAGTCACCTGTCAACCTCTTACAACCCAATGACTTTCATAAGGAATAGTCAGAGGTAGTTTTGCCAGTTATTTCCTCCAAAATACAACCTATAGCATCGGATGTTCATTGACACACTAACCAGGGCTGATCATACTTGGCTTCCAAGATTGGACAGGATCTGGTACCATTAGGGAATGTAGACCTAGTGATTACTGGTCAGGGAATGCTGTACTGAAGATGTGGGCCTAATATCCATGTGATCTGAATAGTCCAGAAAGTGTCATTGTTTGTTGTCCTCTGTATTTTATACTAATGTCTTAAGGAAACATCATGTGTACAAATAAATAGTAATGCCCTGATTCCAGTTTACAACAGGCTACCAGAGACTGCCAGTGTTTGGTTTTGTTTGCTTGGTTTGTAGACGTACTACTTTATGGATAATGTTTTCATCAGATTCTAAGGTTAGCTGGTCGGATGATTTGAAAGGAGGTGGGATAACTACTGTTTGTAACAAAGATGGACAATATTGTAAAACTGAATTTAACAGAGGTTTTCACCTTCCAAGGCTGCATCTACAGTGCAAAATTAATAACAGTTAAGATCACTTTAGCAGACATGGCTCAATACTATGAGCTTCTGGGATTTGTAGCTTGGTGAGATTTTTAGTCTCTCAAACTACAAATCCCAATATTCCATAGCACTGAACCATGCCATTTGAAAGGCATCAAGCTGGATCATTCTGCTGTGTAGGAATGCACTATAGTAACTATGTTCCAATTCTCCATTTCTCTTCTTTTTTTATATTTAATCTTTAGGAAAACTCATACATATTTTTTCTGTACATTAAAAAAAAAGACTTTACAGGAACATATTAATTCTGTGCATATTTTCCTCCACCAAATGAACATATTTTCAAGTTCTTTCCCAGTTGATACAGTAATTTTGTGTACATTTTCTACCCTTATTCCAAATTTTCTTTAGCAACTTTTGTATGGGTATTTTTTAAAATCTGAAGTCATAATCCAATATAAGGATTTTCAAGGGGGAAAATGCGATCTTGGTCCATGATGAATTTGGAAAATTTATGTTGAAATGTAGAAATTATTTGATCACATTTCTTCAGTGTTTGACCCACATACCTATGGTATTTTAACCAGATGGCTGTTAGGTAAATTAGATTCTGTTAATCTCAGGAATTTGTTGGATGTTTTCACAATAGTTATAATTACTTCCTAAGCCACCATGATCCATGTTAATGTTTCTCTTAAAATGTTACCAGATGCAGATGAATACCTACATAGCTAGCTTTATAGATGACATTCTTCAGTTTGAAGGCAATCTGTGTCTGAAGAACTCTCTGGGCAAACACCAGTTTGACCACAGGAAACAATAAAAACATAGAGCAAATAGGTGGTGAGACTTGTGAGGAAAATAACAAATAGAACAACATAGAAGTTTATAAAATTAACTAGCTGCCATCATCCTACATTACCTGTTGTTGTTTCTGTTAGCTCCCCTCAAGTTGATCTCGACTCAAATAAACCTTGTGGATGAGACAGCTCCAAGATTCCCTGCCCTCTATTGCCCTGCTCAGGTCCTGTAGGATCAGGCCCATGACCTCCCTGATCGATCCTAACCATCTTCCCCTCCTTCAACTGCCCTCTACCTTTCTCAGCATCATTGCTTTTTCTAATCATTCATGCCTTCTCATGATGTAACCGAAGTGTGACAGTATCACTTCAGTCATCATGGCTTCCAGGGATAATTTTGACTTTATCTGTCCTAGGACCTATGTATTTGTCTTCTTGGTTATCCACAATATATTCCCCACTCTTCTCAAACAACACATCTTTTATCGGCTTTCTTCACCGTCCAACTCTCACATCCATACATTGTGATAGGGAATAAAACAGCCTGGACTGCCCTCTCTTTAGTGTTCAGAATTTTATCTTTATGCTTTGTCTTTTGTCTTGCCACCTTTCTTCTAAGGATATTTCTTCTAATGGTAAGTTCTTTGACCTTGTTCATGAAACAAATGATGTGAGAAAATAGAAATTAAAATAAAGAGACAGCATCTAATATTCCTGTGAAGCCTGGCAATGAAGAAATGAAAAGGAGAGGCTGATCATGTTGTAACTGCTCTTCCTCCTGGCTATAGCTGGGTTTCAGTTGCCATTGGGCCCCAGGACGTTTGTGAATACACTACTGAAACTAGAGCTTTTACTAGTGGTTGTACAGCAGTGATAGAAATCATACAGTTATGTGAATTAATATCATTTACACCCTCCAACATTTCACAGATCAAAACTAGGACATATGTAACAATGCATCATCCAAATACTGTCAAGATGGCAAAGTTTATTATTAAGAAAGAACAGATAAGATAGGAGAAGCTGCAGCAGTTTGGTTTTGCCAATGCCTACAGAGAAGGGCAAGATTTCCCCTTCCTCTCCTCTCCCCCTTGTTGTGCTTATTGATTGTAATAATACGATGATCAGGTGGCTATTTTATATTAAGGTAGCTTTCCAAACCTTTCAGTAGCTTTCCAAAACTTAGAGAAATGAAAATGAAGGAGGAAAAAATCCTTGAGAAGAATTTTCTAAGAACTTGTTGCAATCAAGTCCCAATCATTATTGGGGGCAAAAATGGCTGCCAAAGCCATTTCTGTAATTATCTACTAAGGTAACAATAGTAACAGACTAAAAAAATGCTGACTATGTCCATACTTAAATATGTCCATCTTGATTTTTCCCCCCTTCTAGTATTTTACTCCTACACATCTTACAGTGTTGTTCTGAAATTGCTATCTATTTCCCTAAATATCATCTTCTGTTGTTCTGTCTCATTTTCTGGGTGTTTGCATGTACATGTGTACACATACATGCACTTGATTTTTTATTCATTTTATTTTGGATTTATCTTATTGTAGTGAGGTGCCCAGTTCACTTTCTGTTACATATTGTTTCATCAGTCTTCAATCTCCTTTGTTGTCTACACTTTCTGCTTTGATTTAAGGAAGGGTTACATTATGACCTCTTCCCATGGGATTTCATCCAAGTGTGGGAGGCTGTGGAGGCTGCAGGTTGCTGGACAGATGACTGTACAATAAAAGGGAGAACAATGAAACACACCCCTCAGTTCCTCCACAACTGATGTTAAGCACAAGAAACCCAATGTCTTATCACAATACAATTCACCAAGAGTTTCTTCATCTTTGTGCCTACTTTTCATTTCAACCTAATTTCTGCTCTGCACTTTTAGCTTGGCATCATTAGTTTTGTAATAATAATAATAATAATTTAATGAAGCCCCATAACTCCATGTCCCACCCCCTAAAATAGCAATTAAACAATATACAATTTAAAACATACCTTAAAATAAACCATCAGATCAACAATCGCTCTAGCATAGTTCTGGGGGGTAACAAGTTCAGATATTCAGATTTGAGACACTTACCATTCCCAGCCAAAGTAATTGATCAGTTGGTGGCATATATGTGCAAAGTATTTTTAAATGAAACACGTAAGTGGTGGTGGCACACATTAACAACCTGTTCAATTTTGATTCTTAACAGCATGGTAGAAGATGTAACAAGGCAGGAATCAGGAATCAGGAAGTTGTTTTAACTGCTACCTGAAGCATTGATTCTTTCCATATCTAAGATGATGACCAATGGTGGTCATTTATTAAACCACAGATTCCCACTATGAAAATAATAGGACCTCAGAATTCTTAGTTGCCACAAAGAATTGCCTTTTGTTTCTTGACACAGTTGGTTTTGTATTTCTTTACAATCAGTTCCTTTTCAGTCTCGGTCCCAGAAGCTCATTCCATCTCAAATTTAAATCATACTAACGATTGCTTATTCTTTAAAAATAGAAATACATCTCTTGGAGCCTTTGATGAGGTACCATTAATAATGCATAGCAAGGAGGTTTTGAAAACACTGCAGTGCAAAAGCTTGTTGAAGTTAATTGAATGCAAACATTGCACACACACACACACACACACACACACACTAAGATGTGGGAAGCAAAAAATCTTGCTAGACAAAAGAGGATTCAACAGCAGAGCTTTGAGAAAGTCTAGTGAGTAGAAGGAGGAGGTGGAGGGGACAGGGGAATCTAGTTGTTCTAGCATTAAAATAATAAAGGAAAAGATAATACAATGTGAAAAAGCCTTACACATTATTAAGCACTAGGATCTGTTTTAGACAGTAACTTGGCTTGATAGACGAGCAAGCCCATTTGTTCTCCTTTTTGATATATTTAATACTATGTGGACATGTGTGATGTAATGCTTAGTTTGCATCAGTGGTAGGCAGATCCATTTATTCCTGGTCTATGTACATCACTTCAGCATGTATTCACCCATATCCAGTTAATGTCTGTATTCCTGTGTCTGCAGTAATGTAATGTCCTTCCATTTCATATGTTAAAATGTATTTCCATGTCTGCTTCAATCTGCATTTTTAAAACGTCTTGAATCCTATTTAAATGCATGTTTCAAAGAGTTTTTCTAACAAAACAAGTATTTATCTGCAATGCGGAAGGCAATGGCATGGAGAACAAGGGCCAAATACTACCCAGACCACCATAAACTGCACCCCACCCACAACTAATCCAAATACTGAAACACATCTCAAAGTGCTGACCAGGAAGAATTGGTGTCACTGGCTGTTGCTAAATATGAACAGGACTATGATAAAAGTGGAGGCATTTGGGGGAAGTATAATCCAGTTTGTCTGTGTAGCGTAGTGTTGTTGCACATTTAGGGAGCTTTCTGCTTGGTTTTGGGGGGAGAAATTCCTGAAAAACATGTCATTTTAAAATAACAAAATAGTGTTTAAGTACCTTGTGGGGTATTCCCCCCTGATCTCCTAGCTCTCTTTATCGTTGTTGATAGATATCCTTTAGTCAACTTTGACTCCTGTTTTCAACCATCTCCCTCAAGTCCTGCAGGCTCAGGGTCATTGTCATTTTGACTGGGTCTATCCATTTAGTATGTAGTCTTCATCTCTTTCCACCACACTCCCCCTTTCCTAACATTATTGTCTTCTTTCTTTTTCTTCCTTCCCCCCTCCTCTTCCTCCTCCTCTTCCTTCTTCTGGCATAAATTCAACCTAGATGACAAAGAAATTGAAATAGTTAAACCTTTCCCCTACCTTGTATCAACCACTGACCCAAATGGAGATTTCAGCTAGGAAATTAGAAGAAGACTAGGACTGTAAAGGGCAGCTATGAAAGAACAAGACAAGAACCTTAAAATCCAAGATATAACACTGAATACTAAAGTAAGGATCATCCAAACCATTACATTTCCCATCACCATGTACAGATGATGGAATCCAAGAGCACTAAAATGAGTCCACTCCATGAGAAGACAAGGCTCACCTGTCCTGTCCATAGGCAAGACTCTTTATATTCCACCTTATTTGCAATGAATGCAAACAATGTCCATACTTCTACTCTTGTTCATAGATCCTCACAACAACCTTGTAAGATAACTCAGATTCAACGATAAAAAGACTGAAAGATTGGCCAAAGGTCACTCATGTCTCAGTGGCAATGACAACTTGGATCTACCAAATCCTAGTGCCACTATACCACACTGGCTCTGATTTTATTTAACTATTTTGATGCATCTTTTACTTGGGAATTATGTCAGATTACATAACAAACAAAAATATCATTATCTAAATTATATTATTTCTCCTTATAACTCCCACAAATAGCTGACTCTAAGATAATCTTTTTAAAGTACTTAAAATACTCTCTGTAGTACAAAATCAAAACTGGCAAACAAAGTCTATGTCATATTTTTAATCATGCAAAAACTGGCAGACCATTTTAGAGTGAAAGAAAGAAGGCAATGTTGTCCAAAATGGAAAGTCCTATATTAATTGCCAGAATCTATTGACAAGAATCCTATTTTTAATTTATTGTAGCAATGCTATGGTGTGGTTGGTGTGTCCAATATTCATATAATTTTATAATGAATACCAGTAAATATAAATTTTATAATTCATTTATAAAGACCAAGAGAATCAAAGTACAAAAACTTTCCATTACTACCACAGTGCTCTGCTTGAAAGGCATGGGGAGTGCAACAAAAATAGAAGAAGAAGTAAGAAAGGTGGAATTATGAATTCTAGAATAACAGCACTAATAAATGAATATAGAGTACATAAGAGATCTTCAGCAAATATTTTTGTTTGACTTTTATAGTCTGTAGGTTAAGTGTGTGCAATCTATATAATGCCATGCTTGAGAAAACACTCAGGGCAATGTAGGCATAAGCATTACCTTGGGAAGCCACTTCAAAAATGAACCTTAAAACATGTTTTTCATGTTTGCCACACACTAATATTTAATGAGCTTGTAGAGGGTTTGACTTGGAATTAGTGGCTTAGTTTAATTGCTTAACCAAACACCATTGGCTGCTTAGCAGTTTTTTCGCTCTTCTGTTTCTTCAAGGAAAACCAGCAAATATTTATTCTCTTTATATAATTGTGGAAATTCTTGTGAAACTAATCACACTTTTAAAGTAGTTTTAAAAGTTCTATGTTCTGATAGCACCCCCCCTAAAAATAATAATACTGTACCTCCCCCTTAATAAAATGGTACTGAGCTTATTCAACTTATTTAAGAACATTTCAAATAGTGTTTTAATTATGATCGTCACATTCAACAAGTCTATTTTTTAAAATCAATTGTGATCTGTTGCAGTGTTATACGATATCACAAACATTCTCAGTGATAAAGTGAAGAAAGAGTGTAATAGAATATTGGCGACAAGGGGAGATGTGTGTGAAAATGTAATCCTATGGATACCACCTGTTGCCTTTTTAAAAATTTACTATTGCTAACACGCACCACTTCTGACAACCGACTGATGGTATACCTCCGCTGGGGACATTGTTGCCTTCTTAGATTGTAATGCTGGCTGTGTGTAAGATCCCAGTTTTATCTAGCTGGAACAAAAAGCAATCACTCAATGATAAGTTTTCTACTTTCCCATATTTCAATTTATATGTATTTACAAGGTGTCATGGTGCTGCCATATTGTAGACCTCCATGGCCCCATTAGGCTCCACTAATCCAGAACAGGAATATGGAAACTCACTATGGAACCTGTCCACATGGTGGAACCTTATAAGTATTATTGGATGTAAATGAGGACTGGGATAACTCGACGTCCTGATATAGCCTTCCACAGCATTTTCACAACAAATGTATGATTTTGCAAGCACACATACAAAATGCCCCCATGTTTAAAGTAGTTTTGCAGTGAAAAATGTTTTTTTTAAATAAAAACTTATTTCATGCAAAAATATACATTCTAGGTAGCCTGATGGTGATTTTGTTGTACAAATTATATGTTCTTTGCGCAAAAACAACAATGTTGCCCCCCCCCCCCCCCCCCCTTGCCTATCTGGATTAACAGAAAAAACAACAACTTTTACACAAAAACATGCCTTTCAGGAAGGGAGAACTTTGGCCTCCTAGATGATCATGTGTTTCTTAGTACAAAATGACTCTCTCTCTCTCTGTGTGTGTGTATGTGTGTGTGTTTGCAATCACTCCAATAATTTTGCAGAAATATATATATTTGGAAACAATTTGTTTGTGTATTTTTTTTGTTTTTTGTTTTAATTTAAATTTTCATGCAAACTACTCTTCATAAAAACAGCTATTTCCAACATTCCAACAGATTACCAACATCCATTTACCACCTCTGTCCAGGAAATAGAAATCTGCTCTGTTTACACATCAAGGATAAAACAAGAGATAACCAGTGCTAACTGCTCCTACACTCACCTACTCCCCCAAAATACACCAGCTGATACTCCAGCTGTGACCCTTCCTGGGCCGGGTGAACTAGAAACAGTGCTGTACATGGGGTTACCCTTGTGCCAAGTTCGGAAACTTCAATTGGTACAAAATATAGCAGCCAGGTTGGTTGCAGGTACATCTAGAACCGATCACATAACACCTGTTCTGAAATCTCTTCATTGGCTGCCAATTAGTTTCTGGGCAAGGTACAAGGTGTTGGTTATAACCTTTAAATTCCTATATGGCCTGGGTTTAGACTACTTGTGGGAGTGCCTTCCTCCATGTAATCCACCCTGCACACTTAGGTCCTCTGGGAAGAATCTGTTGCAACCTAAGAAGTCCAGATTGGTTGCGGAGACCCAGATGACCTTCTCATCTGCCACTCCTAGGCTTTGGAATGACCTGCTGGATGAGACCCATCATATTACCACCCTAGAAGCCTTTAAAAAGGCTGTTCTAGATTAGCCTAGCCTCCTCCTCACCGACATCACCCCCCAGAAGAAGATACTTGTCCCGCCTCAAATCTCCCCCAAATTTTTAGCAAAATTGTATTTGAAATTTTTAATTTAATTTAATCTTAACCCATGTGTTGTTTAATTTCTATTTTACTGCTGTTCAGCTCATGTTTTATGTTTGGGGGAGGTTGGGATGTGGGACTGTTTTAGTGAGAATTTGTATTTTTATGATATTTTATTGTTATACTCCTGTTGTAATCCACCTTGATTCTCCTGGGAAAAGGTGGAATATATTATTATTATTATTATTATTATTATTATTATTATTATTATTATTATTATTATTAT
>NC_056524.1:118800942-118813805 GCF_019175285.1 Sceloporus undulatus
CTGAATTGAAGAACTAGAATCTGCCACTAGGTTTCCATTTTAATCTGGACTGAAGATAAATTTCAGTTATATCAGCGAGGATGAAAACAAAATAAAACAATACCATATAAGCAGCTTACAGTAGTCTAGTACAATTTTTGTTCAGTCCTTTTAACTTAACTGCTATTGAAGTTGCACTCACAATGAGACATTTCCCATTTCTCTCCAAGAAGAAAAAATAAAAATAAGGAAAAAAATATGGCATTCAGTCTCAAACACACACACACATACACAAGCACACACATACACATACACACACATTTGCCACATGGGAAATGTAAACCTACTGTTTGAACAACAGATCATCTGAATGTATTTACCTATTGAACAGTGCCTGTAATTATTCAGGGTGAAGCCTCAGATTCTTGTTCTTTGTATTTCTACAAATATTATTTGACCTTATATTTCTGACAGAAGTATGCAAGGCATTTGTAGTTCAGAGATGTTACTATGTAAGCAGCCTACATTCTGTGGAATGGTGAATATTTTTGCTATTGATGTTCCCAAAGCCCTACATATTTTAAGCTTTGCTCAGTTTTCTTTCAAGGCAACATTATCAGATATAATTAAAAGACTGACTGAGCAACCATATGGAGTTCTGTGACCAGCGCTAACCAAGCTGTTTGCATTCTGGCCATTTTACAATGCATCACAGATTAAAGCCTGGGTGATATTCAATTACATTTGTAGAAAACAAGGTGTCAGTGAACCAGAAGTGTTTTATAGTGTCAATATGGCTATAAGGTCACAGCAACACAGAAAACCTGAGCCAAACATTCTTAAAAAAGACTATTTTTTAAATTTTGTTTCATTCATTTTATTGAAAAATAATAATGGATCCTCCATCTTGAAGAGTAAAAGGAATGGATAGTGCTATATAGCTTAAGAAGTCAGTTATAAGCACAATAAATTATAGGAAATACTTAGGACTTTAAAAATTGCTTCAGTATTGTAATTATCCTGCTTGGAAGACAAATTCAGTATAGATTTGGAGTCAGCAGAGTGGGAAGCAGAATACTCATATGTTTTTTATTCCTTTTTACGGAGAAGAGTCATGTGAGAATAATATTACTAGAACTTTCCCCCAGATCTGATCGTTCTTGTAATAATCATCAAGACAGACTTATAGATATCTGAGAGTGACAAGGACAGAATCTGTGTGAACTTTATTTTTTGTGAAGTCTATATATTTGTTTATTGTTGGATCAGCAAATTGTGGCTGTTCGTATATCATTGGACTGCAACATCTATCAGCCCTAGCCAGAATAACGAATGGCCAAGGTTAATAAAAGTTATATTCCAGCCATGTCTGAAGTGCCCCAAGTTGCCCCGACTTTCTGAAGCTTAAGGATTGATAAACAGAGTGCATTGTCCAATTGGATTAATCTCCAATTCAGTTTCATAACCTTTTATTATTCTTTCTTATTTCTTGACAAGGAGGCTTATAAAGTGTCAAAACATTTTCACAAACCTGTTCATTTTTCTGAGGAGACTCCTTCCTTATTGATACTTTCCCAAAAGTCAAGCCCATGAATTCTTGAATTTGGTGGTATTCTTGAGCCGTTTGTTTTGGCATGTACAGTAATAACTGGGTGTGTTCAATGAATGTCAGAAATACTTTGCTGTAAGATAACTGATTGGTTATGTTTACATAAGAGGCAAAAATGAATTCAGTGGGATTTTACTGAGTAGTGCCCTAAAGGTGAGTTACAGTAATGCCCATCCTGCAAACTGCTCTTTAAGAGATTTTGGACTTCACCTGCCAGATGCCTCAGCCATCTTGGCCAATATAGGATTCTGGGAGCTGAAGTCCAAAATCCCTTAAAGAGCACAGTTTGGGGACCACTGCCTTAGAGGAAGGCAAAAGCAAATCCCTTTTGAACAAATTTTAGGTTCACTTTATGGTTGCCAATAAGTCAGTAGTGACTCAAATGCACACAACGACAATAATTCAATGTGATTCTAGGTGGTGACCTATATATCCTAAAGCAGGGAAAGGAGTGAGGCATAGACAATGAAGTTGATGGTAAAAGTGGATAATAGGGAAGACTAAGAGGTATCAGCAGATCTTTAGCCTACTGCTACTGTGGCAAAGTGCTGTGAGGAAGTAAAGAGTCAATATGTAGAAGGGAGCATCTATCTTCTAGAGCCAACAGGGGAAAGAGAGGCCCTTATTATTACTGGTGAAAGAGTTGCAGGAAGATAGCTGTTCTTTCAAAAGGTTTCTGGCCTCCTTTTTGTTGTTGTTTAAGTCATTTCTGATTTATGGTGGCCCCAAGGTGAACTTGTCACACGGGTTTCTTGGCAAGTTTCTTTAGAGGGGCTGTGCCATTATCATTGTCCTATTTTACCTCTGAGAAAAAAATCATCTTTCTGAGGACACTGGGTAGGGCAGTACATGTGCATTGCATTTGACTTGGCCAACTTATAAATTTTAATGAAAAAAGAAATAACAAAATAACTCATCTTGACTAATTTCCATTGAAAGCCTCTGAATGGAGTTTGTGTTAACCACCTGAACCCCAATTCTTTTCACAAAGATCTGATCATGAGCAATTTTTACTGGATTGTACAGTAACAAAACCTCATAAATGTCTGGGAACTACTAATATTTATTAGAACATTATTTATAGATATACAGTTTCTTTTGGTCCACAAAACAATTTTCACTAGATGGCACTCTGGCTTAAATATCCTATTGCTCTTAATTCTGTATTATACTAAGTCTCCTTAATTTCAGCCATTTATTTTAATATTGCCAGTTCATTGCATCTGTTGCCATAAACTAAGGTGCTGAAATGGCATACGCTTTATTTTTACTACTTTTATATACACTATGTATGTGTAGCCATAATGGTTTCGAATGATGAGAAAATTAAACAGAGAATCCCAGAAGCTGTCATCCTGCCATGATTGTTGCTGCTAGTTAATGGGCCATGCAAACACATCTAATTTGTCATCACTCACATTTTGCTCTAATTGTCCTATAATATTTCTGCTTTAGGAGCTTATTGAGAGATAATTCATAAAGTCTATAAAGTGCAGTTCTTTTAAAAATGTGATGAAATTATTGATCTATCCTCATAGTACATAAAAAAGTGATCTGATGGCCTATAAAAAGAGAGTGAAAGAGAGAGAGACTTTATTTCAAATTAACATTCTCATGTAGGCTGCAGCATATGAGAACAACCAGAGATAGGAAATAGAATTTTGAATGGAAACTTTCAGGGTCCTCAAGATGAACACCATTAGCCAATTAAAAGAAGGCAATGGGGTGAAATGAACACCCTTTTGCATCGCCGTCCGGGTGGCTTCAAACTTAAGAATTTTGATGATGTATGCTCATTGCCCAGCTGCCCACACATGGGCTGGTTTCTGGGTGCTCCAGCAGCACAGCAATTACAATCTGTGACTGTTGGAGTGTCTGAAAGCCAGCTTCCATCCACAGCAAAGTGGAAAAGCTGGCTGTTTGCCATCTCAAAAAGGAGCCACTATTTGCCACTTCTTTTTGGGCTGGCAAAAAGGCAGATTGGGGCCACAGCATGCAGTTGCCACAGCCCCAATCCAGCTTCCTCAGGGGCTGCTTCAAGCTGCCCCTTTGGGGCAGTCTCTCTCACCCCTTAGGCAAATTTTATCTGTTACAAGTTTTATGAAATGAGTAAAGTTGTGCGAATGACAACTTGTCATTGTATTCTTGCATGGCCCTTCAAGTCTCTTCCAACTCCATGATTCTATGAAACTGGATTATTTCTGCAGTGTAGATGCAGCCTCCATGTCCTTTTAGTTCCCTGGTGTTCTTTCTGACAAAGTAGCTACCAATTTTAACCTATAATTGAATTTTGAAGCAGCCGTTTACTGTAAAAAAATAAAATAAAGGGAGAAAATAAAAAAGTAGAATCATAAAATCATAGATTTGGGAGAGACCTCAAGGGCCATCGAGTCCAACCACCTGCCATGCAGGAATATACAATTAAATCACCCCTGACCAATAGCCATCCAACCTGTTTAAAAAAAACCCAAAGGAGGAGACTCTAACACACTCTGAGAAAATGTGTTCCACTGTCAAACGGCTGTTATTGTCAGGAAGTTCTTTCTAATGCTGAGGTGAAATCTCTTTCCCTGTAGTTAGCATGCATTGCTCCGGAGACCCTTTACTTTGGTACAGTACCATGCCCTTCCCTCAGTTGTCTTTGAAAGCCAATAAAAGAAGATCTCCTTCTCAGACAGATTATGGCCCTGTGACTCTGGACAAATAGAGACAATGGAGCATGGATTACTCCAGTGCTAGTACTACGGGGACATCCACCTCAGCCTTATTTCACCTTTATTATATAAACATCAAGGACACACCAGTCAATTTCATACTTCTTTGTTGCTTTTGGACACCAACCCTGATACATAATTATGTGCAGGTGCAGTTAAAATCAATCAGGCAATGACTTCCACAGTAGGCTAATACCAAGCTTGTCCTGTCACACTGGATTTTAATTTTAATTGGATTTAAAAAGGATTCTTGAATACCGTTTTTAACTTGTTTTTACCTTGCTTTTATCTTCTTTTACTCTATATCCTTTTATTTATTTATTTTACCTTTGCTGGTCTATGACCATAATAAAGTTGAACTTAAACTTCACTACAGGAGACCTTTGATGGCTAATTACCTCTGCCACTCTCATATCCCTGCCAGATATTACTTTGGCTTTTGCATGGATTTATTTGGTGGCTTAGTGGTTAAGACGCCAATTCTGATGCACAGAAGATCAGAAAGTTGGCAGTTCAAGGCCACTAGTGCCAGCGTCTGCCAATCTAGCAGTTCGAAAGCATGGGAATGCAAGTAGATAAATAGGTACCACTTTGGTAGGAAGGGAACAGTGCTCGGTGCAGTCATGCTGGCTACATGAACACCAGAGCTGACTCTTCAGCTTAGAAATGGAGATGAGCACCGTACCCTACAGTCGGTTACAAGTAGAGACTACCTTTACCGTTTTATTTGGTTTATTAATTTGGTTTTTGCATTAATTTATGTTGCATGGCCCCAAATGCACATACTTCCCAGCATGTAGGACCAATGCTGCCCTGTTTTAGCCCCCTCCCTGACCATTTTACATTGATGACATTTTTTAAAAAAAATAAGTAATCCAGATCTTCAAGGAGGCAGCAAATGAATCTTCAGATGCCTCTATTGGTCCTAAAACAGTCCTGAAATGTTGGGGGGGGGGGCATACCTTCTGGGCAATATTTTGGAGCATAAACATTATGTTTCATAAAGAGTCAAATAAATTTTGGAGGTTCTGGTGGACCATGGGAGTATGGGAGTATCAAAAACAGCCCTTGTATGCATCCTGTGGAATATGTTTTTCACACTTCTGTTGCAGAAAATGGCAGTGTAAGTGATATTTGTAGTAGAAGAGTACAAAAGTAACTGCAGCCCAACTTTGTAAACTGTATCTGAAATTTGAAATTATTATGTAGCTGGATGTGAATGGATATTTATTTTTGTAATCTTTTTAAGAAAAGGATTTTTGTAGTCCTTTTATGTAAATTGTTTATGTATTTTACGTACTTGTTAACATTTTTTTCTCCCTAGGATAGAGTTGATTATTGTTAGTTGATTATATGTTATTGTTGATTATATGTTATTATACTGTATTTTGTATTATTCATATTTTTTCTTTTTTTTATCTTGGTACTATGTTATGTTTGTAATTTGAATTTATTTAATATTACTTTGTGTAATTTTTGATTAATGTTTAATGATGGGTGTGCTTTAGTTAAGAGATGAGGGATGGAATTTTAGTTTGTATACGTTATGTACTGTTTAGGTATTTTATTTATTTGTTTATGTAAATTGTTTATGTATTATGTATTTTTATGTAATTTTGTAAACCGCTTTGATCTTTTTGGAAAGGCGGAATATAAATCAATTTGTTATTGTTGTTGTTAAAATCAGTATGTGCAGAACTTCTAATATATCTTCACTGTCAGACTAGTATCTGATATTTGATAGGTATGAAGTATGAAAAAAAAGTCTGAGTAGTTTTTACTTTAACCATCAAAGTAGAAAATGTCACAAATTCAGGAGGTGCTGAATGAAATGACATTATGTTCCCACCAGTTATGGCTTGGACCCTGTTGATATATGCCAATCAATTAATTATTGAAAGTTCAGTCAACACACACATAGTCTAATGGACTCAATGGATCTGCTATAGTCAGGACTAAAAGAGAATTTAGACCTATTTATACTTGAAATCAGAGAGTCAGCATAGTGTAGTTGTTTGAGTATTGGACTGACTCTGAAGGCTAGTGTTTTCATTCCCACTCAGCCATGGAAACTCACTAAGTGACCTTGGGCAAGTCATATTTTCTCAGGCTCACAAGAGAGAAAAGGCAAATCCCCTCTGAACAAATCTTGCCAAGAAAACTCTGTGATAGGTTTAGGGTCGCTGTAAATCAGAAATTACTCAAAAGTACAAGAACAAGAAAAAAAAATACTTGGGACCAGCATGTGAATAATTCTATCTGTGATTCAATATACATTCTATATATTCAATCACCATTTCTACATGTTTTGATCTATTGTGTTTCTAAACCTGTTGAACTATGTGATGGAAAGATAATGCAATATAGTGGTTAGAGTCCCAGTTACTGATCCTTCCTAAGCCATGAGGTTCATTTGATGCTCTTGGACTACTCACTAACGCTCAGTGTAGCATAACTTACCTGACTGTTGTGGGCAGAATATGGATCGATCAAGAGTCATATAAGCAGCTTTGAGCTTCTAAGTGGAAAGTGGAAAGAAAAATACAAACACAATGAAGACTATTTCACCCAGTTGTAATCTCTTGGGAGAAAAAAAAATCAAGTTTAGAGGATTTTCCCATTGCTACTCTTGCAGGACCCATGCCTTAAGCACAAGGACTGGTGCTGGTGCAATGCAGACTGCTGTCACAGTTATATTGTCAAACATACACTTGACAAACTCTTCCTGCCTATCTTTTGACTTCTTCTGCAATGAGAATCAAAACAACTCTTCCTCTCTGTGGTATTCAGGGAAGATTTGTATTTTTATTTTCCATTTAAAATAAGCCATTTATAATAAGCAATTTGTACTTGTTTTCAACTCCACATCTCAGTTTCCTTTGTATATTTTTGGTCTGTTCTGGAAGGACCATTAACCTATATGAATGCTGGTGTCTGAAATCTGCAACAGAAGACTATCTTCAGTGATAAGTGAACCTTCATTAGAGTGAAGCTCATATTTGGGAAAGAGAAGATAATGTGGTTTGCTAACACTGGCTACATGACCAAGAGATAAAGTAAGAAAAAGAGAGGTGAGAAGTGAAGACAGAAACTAGCAGTGTGCAAGGCAGCCACAAAGCAAAAATGACAGAGGGAACAGAGAACCCAACTGTGTGTTTCTGCTTCTGACACACACCCTCAGAGCAAAAGGTCACATGTTCAAACATGATTGTACATTTCTCATCTTCTAACAAGGGAATCATCATGTCACACACACACCCACATCGTTGTCCAGCTTCTATGGGAGAAAGTTAGAGCACGCACACTTGCAAGAGAGGTACTTGGTTACAGCATCACAAAACATGCATAAACATCAGAGGAATTGCAGATTGAACAACAGCAGCCTATTTCCAAAGTGTAATTATGTGCAATTTGCTCTCCCTAACCTCAAAACCCACTATGTGGGTTACAGGCTGCTTTCGTGCAGACTGGTGGCAGAGCTCCCAACATGTCTTGGCAATGATGCAAGGGAACAAATAACCTCAGAAGTCATCTGCATCAACAAGGCTTTCCCACAAGCTCTCACTGCATGAAGGATTTAATAAGGCATTAAATATTTTCATGTAAGGAAGGGAGAACCATCCTCTTAAGTCTTGGGCTTTTTCAAATAAAAGAAAAGAACACCATTGATGATACAATATCATTAACTTTAAGTATTAAAATCCAGTACTACAGTGATGGGGAACTTTTGACAAAGCTAAAGTATTAGTCTACATCTCTCACTAGTCCTAATAAGTGTTAAGAGAGTATGGAAGCTGTAGTCAAAACATCTAGAAAGTTGAAGGCTTGTTATTCCTAGAGCATTGTATTGGAAACAACTGGAAGTAAAAACAATCTGGAGTCCATATACAGCATAGATCAGACACCTCAGTCTTGGCATGACAGTTTGAGCTCAGAGTCCTGAACCTGTTAATGATAGCTGATAGCTTCCATTTCATTTGGGTGGTAAATACACTCTGAACAAGTTTTAGTCTGAACTTTAAGCAAACTATAGAAGATGTTGGGGATAGGTTCAGCATCTTGGCTTGCTCCTTAAAGAATTAATTCAGTTTGATATGACTCTAACTTCCATGCTAAATGCTATGGAATTTTGGAATCTGTGATTTTATAAGATATTTAGTCTTCGCTGTCAGAGAGCTGTGGTACTACAACAAAGTACAAATTCCAGGATTCCATAGCATGCAGCCATGACAGAATGATGTCAAACTGAATTAATTTTGCAGTGTGACAGCAGACCTGGAGTGAATTCATTACCCTCAAACATAGACACTACCAGCTGCTACCTATTCTTGTGTTTATACTCTCAGTGATGCTTTTTTTCTGGAGCTTTCACCCTTTATATGAGGCTTCCACCATTTATTCTCCTGCTGTTGTCACTGAGTATGTTTTTCCCACCAATTATCTCACCAACTGTGTGGCATACACTTGGGCAATCTCACCAGTGCCACTAACTGTGAGGATTCCTATCAGGCAATCCTACTACTGTGGCCAAATATAGGGTTTCTACTCCTTAACCCACCAACTGTGAAGACACCTATGGTTTTCACTGCAGATACCAAAAGTGAGGGCTTTCCTTATCCCCACCTAATCCCCACCTCTGTGACACCAACATTGTGGACTGTTTAAATGTCCTGGAGGTACCTAGAAAGAATTATGCAACTTCTATCACTGAAAATCACTCCACTCTATCTAATGCTGCAACCACAGACACCTTTTCCCCTCTGAATCCAAGCTCTCTGATAAATAGCATCCCAGAGGCCAAAAGTCTATAAAAATAAACAAATAGTTGTCTACAGAAGTTAAACATATCACAGAAGATTATTTGTTTATTACATTTACATTCATTACCACTCTCCCACACATATTCATTTCACATTAACTCAGATCCTTACCAACCACTCAACCCAAACTCCCTTCTCTCAGTCCAACCCTAGTCTAACTCAAACCCCTCTCACCCCTTTTTCTAATCTGAGCTAACTAAACTCTCTACTGGCATTGGCCAACTGCCATTCACTAGCCTTATGAACATCACTTTAAACATTCCACCAATCAGAATTCTCTTCGACTTTCTATTTTCTCCCAAAGCTGCTTACCTCAAACTCTAATATACACAAAATAAACCAAACAACAATTTCAAACAGAAACTCATGCTCTCACACCATTCCTGCCATCTAAATCTATGTGCTAAAAGAAAAAGGGAAACATGAAAGAGATATGCTTTTAAACTACTGTCCACTTCAGACTCTGTGTAGGCTGCAATGAGTTCTGAACTATGTTCTGATCATCACTAGTTTTCACTGTACAGCTTTTACATCATTCTATATTAACACAATTAGATTGGCCCTTCCCACCTTTTCATTCTGACAGGCCACAGTCATGATTTTTGCTATCAGTCTTCCTTGACAATCATTGCTTAGAGTGGCATGAGAAGCTATAGTGGGCAAGACTCCTCCAGCAACCATGTAATTTGGTGGGAAGGGGAAAGTGCATTGAAACTACACTAGATTTTCAGTATAATTGCCTATAATGAGACAAGGGAGGGTTTTTCAAACATATATCAAAAATATCATGCCCATGAACAGTGGGACAAACAATGTAAATGCTGCGCTGCTGGTGTGGCTTGAATCCAGGAGGCTTCTGGGAGGCTTCCTTTGAAGCATGCAGCATGTAAATGCCATGTTCCCTAGATGTCTCGAAGTGGGCTTTAATGGGCTGTCTCTTTCGGCTGTTAGCCATGTTCCTACTTCTACTTCTACTACTATTAGTAGATGCATCTGGAGTCTAGAGATTCTTATATTAAAGAAGGGGGGATACAAAATTTAATTTAACAATGAGAATATTAAAAGTAAATTGTTGGCTTATTTGGAAACCAAACGGATTGTTACATATCCCTTTAAAATAGTTTTCTCTTCTCTGTCATCTATGGAACATACTCCAATAGATTAGATTTTAATTGACTCAGCTGCAAACCTGAGTCAATTATGTACAAAGAATGTGTTTGCAGATTGTGTCTTTAACATAACTAGCTTATTTATCAAAATAAAGTTCAGTTTCAAAACTCCTTGATCTACTAAATCTGAAGGAAGCTAGCTATACAGTATTAGAGTTAAATGTTTTGTTAAAGTTCTTACAGAGTATTGCAGTTTAAATATTTGTCAAATAAAACAGATAATTTAGTTTTATTGGTGTGTAGAAAAGCACACATTGTATTATGGAAAACAACGACTGCCAGTGGTTTGAACTGGGCTTTGCTTTCAGCCTAAGACATTTGCTTGATTCTATTACTTTGGATGTGTGGGTGTGTGTTGTCTTTGTCTGCTGGGGGAAATATAGAAAATGAGAACAATATAAAGATAGTAACATATTTAAAGGATGTTAAATATGCTTATTTAAAATACAGAGAACACATTAATAATATTAAAATGATGTTATAGGATATGAATGAAAGATATTGCCATTTGGATGCATTATAATAGCTTCTAGAGACAGACAGAGAGGGGAGAGGAGATGGAGGGAAGGGAAGAAAGAGAGAGAGAGAGAGAGAGTCATGTATATGTATATGTGCTTACCCAATGGTTTCATGAAAATATAGGAGATATGCAGCAATCTACTAGTAGCAGATACAATACAATCCTTTATGGCACTATTCCATATGGAGAGCAGATGCTTCCCTTAGGGGACCATTTATTGCAGACCACTAGGGACACACTCTATGTTGTGAATATGTAGATGTCTTCACTCTTTTTTATCATGATTTGTTAGAAAAGGATAAAGAGGAGCTGAACATGAGGAAATTGGTTCCCTGGGTTTTTCATCTAAGTGAGGGCACAGCTGTAGAGAGTATTTACACTCTTTCCATATATGGATATTATTTACAAGGCCTACATGGAAGTCTCAGGGTCAGCCTGGCTCCTTTACAATAAGGCTTTTCATATGAAGGCAGTGATTAACCCTGCCCTCATATGGGACCAGATGCAGCCACAGATGTGTATGTAGATTATTAACACAGGCCAGTGTTAGCAATAAGATGCAGATTGCACTTGGCCAGCAGCACAGCCACAGACTGTTGTGTTGGGAATTTGGGGCCTTCTCATACCAGCCTTGCAAATTCCACCATGAGTGTCTCATCTGTTGTTGCTGCGGATGTTGCTGCATGCTTTCAAGTAATTTCTGGTTTATGGTGACCCCAAAACAACCTATCATGGGGTTTTCTGGGGATGAGAGTGTGTGATTCACCCTGTTACCCACTGGATTTCCTTGGCTGAGCAGGGAATCAAACCCTGGTCTCCAGGGCCATAGTTCAGCACTCAAATCTTTACCCCACAGGTTAGCATTCCTTTTGTAACTGACTGAAAGGTGCAAGTAAGCATAAGGATCAGCAGTTAGGCAAGCAGGAAACGGGGTGCCTCTTCCACCTGGAAAAGTGGCCTAGCCCAATTAGACAGGATTGATTGGAGGTTATTTTATAGCTTTATCCAGACCATGTTGCATCCCTATAGCTAAGGTAAGCGTTTTAGGAAGGATTTCAAATTGCATCCAAGGAATCCAGTGTCCTTTTCTGATTTAAAAATCTACATTCAGTACTTGGATTGGAAAGTATTGTTAAGGATAAGATTCTTTAGAAACTGGCAGTGGGAAGGGTTGTGAGCTCTTTTACATCTCCCACAGTGCTCATTTAGAGGATGTCTCCTCTAGAGGTTGTTCCCAAGAGGTCATCTGGTGAATACAGGCTTATTCATCATTTGTCTTATCCCAGAGGTGAGTCTGTCTATGATGCCATTCCTGTGAAGTTATACATCTTTTGAGGCAGCAGTTCAGGAGGTGTGCAGCGATGGAGTTGGGATTGAGTTAGAGAAATGTGGCATTAAGCCTGCATTTTGTTTTTTACCAGTTGGACTTTGAGGCATTGGACTATTCTTTTGATGGCTTCATGGATCAGGCAAGAATGAGTTTTGACAAACAGGTGTGGAACGACTCCATAAAGGAGGAATTTATGAGCAATGCTAAAAGATAAGCATTAAAAAATAAAACGGTAGAACAGTATGCTATCAAAGCATTCAAATGTTTGCACCGGCTAATCAGTCTTTGTTGAGAAAAACCACACCAGAAAAAGTTTGTCAAAAAAAGTATCTTGTAAGAATGTACGCGTCTCAGAGGACTTAACAGAGGATTCTGGTAAGTGAACTATCATTAGTTAGGGTTAATGCACTGTGTTTTGCAATTAAATGTCAGGAACTCATAAAAACAAAGCTTAATTTTAAAAAGCTGAGTGTTTAAGCTTTGCAAGTAAATTCATCCAAGTGATAAATTTAGATTTGATAGACAAGGGATTTGGAGAGATCTGTTGTGTTAAAACCTTTAATCTTGTAATCCTCATTCCTAAATACAAAGGTCAGGACTACCTACATTATAATATAATAAAATTGTTTAACTTTGATTTTTTTTTCTTTTATCAACAAGCTTACATTAAGCTCTTTTTGCTTATTACTGAACAACATTTGACCTGAAAAGTCTTTAGCCCT
>NC_056524.1:118818805-118878968 GCF_019175285.1 Sceloporus undulatus
CAAGGGAAATCTATTTAATGAGACCATCTCAAGCTAAGTATCCAATTTCCAGTATGGGGTGGGCAAAAAACCCAAACAAAATATGTAATTGGGGGGGGGGGAGGAGAATTTCTAACAGGGCCTTAGATGACCAGCAAAGCTCACACTACACTGAGGGTAGGTAGGTGACATCACAAGTTAGAAGGAAAAACTACACCAGAAGCCAACAGGCTTAAATAGCCTTTTCAGTTGTCCCCTATTACATGGCATGGCTTGGCAAATCAGGCCAAATTTATTTTACCATCTGGCCTCTCTTCATGGAGGTCAACAAAGGGGCCCACTCTCCTGTAGTAACTATGTTGCAATTAATCCCTGAGCCATAATAATAATAATAATAATAATAATAATAATAATGGCTCAGGGATTAATTGTAATAAAAATATTTCTTGCTAAGAGATCCCATTCATTTCAAAATAAGAAATAAGACTAATATTTAATTGAACTGCATATTCAAGTGTAGGTGATACATAGAGTTCCAAATCGTACTTCTAGATAACACAAGTACAAAGCTTCCTTTTGTAGGTGTTTGTATTTCAACACAGAAAAGGTGATGGGACTGGTGATAAGTCAGACAATGTGATGGAGGGGGCAAAACTAATTAGTATGTTTCTCTTCTTCTCTTGCTTGTGATTCCAATTGCAAGAGGAAAATACTTCCTTAATTGAGCCTAAGTCTTAACCTTTCCTGCTGGACTGTGTTTAATTACTGCATTTCTCTGTGTTCATTATGACTTCTCACTCTGTTTATTACTATTAAGATTTTATTGTCATAATGTGAGTACTTATAGCAGAAACCTATGACATCAGAATATTAAAGATATGTAAAACAAGCAACATTTTCCCAACATGGAACAATTACTTTGAAGGCTTGAGGTGTGCTATAGGAAATAAATTCAAGTTGAGTCTCCCTTATATAAAATGTTTGGGACCAGACATGCTTTTGATTTTGGATTTATTTATTCATTTTGGAATACCTGTATTTACATATACATACATAGTGAGATATCTTTTTTTTTTTTAAATGAGCAATATTACAGTGTGTCAGACACTGAGGTGAATCACAAGGTATAGTTCTCTGAAACAGCGATGCTTAGTTGTCATTGATCCAAATCTGCTTAGATCATTTGGGTCCCACACTCTGAAAAGCCCCAGCTTTCCTCATTTCCTCAAAGTCCTTCATGGCATCATAGTTTTTGTAAAAGTCTGCATATGCTTTTTTCCTGGGCTCAGCCACACCACACTTGTAAGAAGCTGCACATCCCAAAGCAAAGATAAATGCTACTGCGATGTGTTTTCTCAGACGTTTGGCCTCTCATCTGCGGTTTGGGCAACAAAGCAGCTGACATGGTGGCGATTCTCTCTCGCCTGGCGACGGAAGCAGGGGAAGGAAGCTCTGTGGGGAATAAACCGCGCCGCCGCTGTCCTTCTTCTGTCACCTTTAAAAGCGTAGCCTCGCTCTCACATAGTGAGATATCTTAGGATGGGATAGAAGTCTAAACTTAGAATTCATTTATGTCCACATATACCTTATGTACATAACCAGAGGGTAATTTTTTTACCATTATTTTAATAATATTATGCATGGAAGTTTGTGTACATTGTAGCATCAGAAAGAAAAGGTGTCACTATCTCAGTTAAACATGAAACTCAGCCTACACTCTGGATAAGTGAAACTCAGCCTACACTAGAGTGGTATGTATATAGACTAACAGGCAGACAGAACTTCCTCATACCTAGGCTCAGCAACTGAGAAAAAGCCCTTCCTTCATTTAAGTTGTCACAGCTATGACCTCTAGAAGGAGAGAAGAACAGGCAGGCACAGTGCTATCCTAGGTCCAGTAGCTGGTGAAAGGGCCTTCCTCCATCCCATCTGCTACTGCTGTTGCTTGGAAGAGAAAAAATATAAGAGCAAGCACAGCTCCATTATGCCTAGGTCCAGCAAATGAAAAAAAGTTGTAGGACCTATCTCAACTGCCACTTCTGTAGCCTTGGAGGGAGAGAAGAGCAGTCAGCATCTGATGGACATGAGATCAAATCCTATTTGGACTTGAACTACAGTAGATTCATTAAAACAAATGGGAAGTGTTAGTCAATACTTACATTGATTTCAATTATGCCACTTCAAATTGGACTAAAATGGGTTTCACCCACAGGAATTAGTAATGAGAAGAATATTAGAAAGTATTTATTAAAAATTGTCAAAATTGTTTCTCAGTTGTTAAGAAATCCTTATGGGAAGAAAGGTTACGTGACATGAATCTTCACAGTTTGGGATTTATTCTATGCAACATTCACACATGGTTGTTCTGAAGAGAAAATACTGTTTGTTTGTTTGTTCGTCTTTTTGCACCAGTCAGTTTTGTGCATAACATCTCAAACTGCAAATATGGTCAAAAACTTTATACTTTTCAGAGGCATTATCACAGAAACAAAAATTATAATAAAATCAACCTTTTGATCATTATGTTGCAATCATAACAGAAATAAATGATTTGAAGAACCATGCAATTGCCATTTATGAAGCTTGTTTTGTAATCCCGATTATTTGTTTGTTTTTATTTTATTTCATGTTCAGAGACAAAGCATTACCAAGTTACCTGCAGTTGCAATCATAAAAGTCCAATGTTTGCATATGCAGGTCATCCCATTTCCCTGTGTTCTGCTGCTTCAGTCACTATGATGCCCACAGTGCTGACATTAGAGAGTAGTTAAGCAGAGCTGAAGTAAATGAAAATGGAAAGCCACAGGGAGCTAAGTCAGCTCAAGTAGGGTATAGATCACTATCAGAAAAAATCATCTTAAATGACAAAATATGTTCAAGAGAAACAGATACCCATTTTTCAGATGCACATGGAGAGCATATTTTCCACACTGGTTGTTCCCTCCCTCATGTACACTTCAGGCTTGTTTGGGGCAGCAAAGTACTATCAGTCTGACAGCTCATAAATTTCACCATTTCACATGGCAAAGTGATGGAACACAGTGCTGTCTGAAGGCTTACAAACAGTGACATCCTATTATGCACTTCTCCCCTCAACAGGCTTTGTTCCCAGTGCTTGAGTTACACTGCTATGTCAGCTCCTTTGTAAAAACAAAAAACAGCAACATCTACTTTCCCTTTCTGTAGCTACTATTACACCATTGCATAGCAATGCACTTTGATTACTATTTTGAGATGGCGGAGATGGTTGATTTCATTCTGAAATACCTTTCCAAAAAACTAAAGGAGAGTTGTTGGAAATTTGGAATAGTATATTTCCAGTATGTATATTGAACGCCACACACAGAGACTTAAGATTGTACTAGAATCAGAGATCATGATAAACCAATATATAAATAATTTTAGAAATGAGATGTATTTATGGACAATAATGGCAGGCCCCACAAAGTGTGACAAAGCTTTTAATGTGCAATCTGACAAGCTTCAAATGTCTGGTATTCTCATGTGCTTATTATGCAGATGACTGTAATTTGTGTGAAATTTAGTTTAAAGCCATTGAAAGCCAATGACATTTAGTTGTTGTTTTTCTTCCAATCATTTTCTAAGGTCTTTCAACTTCTCTTTCAAAGCAAAATAAATATCTTTTTTTGCATAATACTTTCTATGAAACATTGAGAATTGCATTAAAGACAGTAATTGTGTGGATTTATCTTTCATCATCTTGGCACCAAGCAGTTTTTAACATATTTCCCCACGGGATGCAGAATAGGAATTGACAACTAAAAATGTTCTGAACTTTAATAAAATTGTTTCAATAGCAAACAATTAACATTTCCAGTGGCATATAATACTTCCTCACAATGACAGAAATCTTGAATAGTCAAAGTGGAGGGAGTTCAAAACCGAAGGACACCGACTGGCTTAAAACTAACAACAACGAATATGACATGCAAACTCAAATTGTGTCATCACACATATTCAGTCAACAGAGTTGTTTGTGGTGGGACAGAGGATATATGGTGAAGAAGAGGTGAGGGAGATAGATTTACAGTAGAAATGTGACAAAGGCTCATCACTGTTCATCAAACATAAGGCATTTTGGTTTCTTGATGCTCGAATCAATTCTTTTTCTGAGCTGTAAAATGTGACACTTGCTCAACCAAGGGGTGACAATTTTCACCTTACAACATTTGCAAATGAAGTGATAGGGCAAGAATTTCAAAGGAAAAGTCAATGGGCAGGGTTATGCACTTTATATAAACAACCATTCAGGCAGGGTCTTAACACCAGGGAGTGCTGCTATTAATTCTGCTTCCATACAAAAACAACAAGATCTGGTTTAAATCACCTGTTAACATTTTCCTTTGAGTCTCTGGAGTGCATGCAGTGAAAATGAAATCTTATTCACACTTGGCTGGGGAAACCTGTCCTATTGTGCTTATCTTTACAAAGCAACTCCTCTCCTCCCCCTTTTAGTTCAGTTATGGCTGCCTGAAAGGGTGTGTAGTTAACAGTCCTGCTTATTCCAAAGTAAACCTCACCATGGACATTACTTGTGAGTAAATATTACTGCATGCTGGTCTATTCTGAATAAATCCCCTGGATTTTGCCTTACTTCTGAGTAGACTTATTTGGGATTGTATTCTAATGTGAAGCAGAGCAATATGGGCAGGTCACACTCTCTGAGGCTCAGATAAGGTAGTGGTCTTTGAACTTTGAGTGAGATGAGCCAATGAAATGATCGTACTTCGCAGAACAACTAAGAACAATTATTATTATTAGTGGTAGTATTAGTATTAGTATTAGGATGTATTTATAAAGTGCTGTAGGTTTACACAGTGCTGCACATACAATAAATGAAAATAAAATAAAATAAAAAAGACCTGCCAGTGGCATACACTCTACAAAGAACAATGGAGATTAATACATATATTAAATTGGAAGCAATAAAATAAACAACACAGGTTAAAACAACACAGGCTAACAATCATGTAAGGCCTGGGAATGCTTCCCTAACCAGGATTTCTTCAGTTCAGCTTTGAAGCTGGTTAATGAAGTAATGGACAGAGCTTGTGCAGGAAGCTTCCGCAAATGAAGGCCAGTGAGTGAAAAAGGGGTGGATCTGAGCTGAAGAAGTGGAAGTCCTTGGTTGATACAGTACTCCTTGGTTACCAGACCTAGGCTAGGAAGGTAAGGAAACACCAACTCCGACAGGTAGGGAGGGGCGAAACCATACAGATCTTTGAAAGTCACTAACAGAAGTTTGTAGCGAATACGGGAGAGGGAGTCAGTGGAGGAATGACAATAAAAAAGAGATGTGATTGAAACGGTGAGCAGACATGATGATACGTGCAGCTGAATGTTGAACAAAGATTAGAGGATGAAGGTGGGAAAGAGGAAGCCCCATCAAAAGATTACAATAATTCAATTGTGAAACCACTAGTGCATGGACCAGAATCCTGGCAGCAGATGCCAAAAGAAATTGTCTGATTTTCACAATATTAAAAAGAAAGAATCTGCATGACTTGGCAGTAGCCTGAATCTGAGGGATACATGACAGGGATGAATCAAAAATAAAACCAAAACTACAGGCTTCCTGCATTGGTTGAATACAGATAGCATTGAAGATTTCCACACCTGCCTGCATCACTACAAAAATGTCCCTGAAACATCACTCAAAGGTGGAGGAAGCGTGCATGTCTGGAAGCCAGGCGCACTTCTTCAATCATCAAGGAAATGTTGTTTCCTCCTTTGCGTCCCTGAATTGTTCCTGGGGAGCAGATTTCCTATGCATGCAAAGTTTGTGTTCATAGGAAATCTGCTCCCCTTGCGATGATTCAGGGACACTAGAGGGAGCGACAGTTCCCTAACTATTGAGGAAGTGTGCTTGGCTTCCAGACACACATGCTTCCTCCACCTTTGAGCGATGTTTCAGGGACGTTTTAGCAACAGTGCAGGCAGATATGAAAATCTTCATTGACTAAGGTAGAAAAGGAATATTGCACAGTTGGCTTTGGTGGAAAAACAAGTAGCTCAGTCTTGGCCATATTGAGCTTCAAATGGTGGTGAAGCATCCAGTCAGAGTCAGCCACAAGGCAAGATGAAACTTGCAGTTCAACAACTGGAGAGAGTTCAGGGGTAGAAAGATACAGTTGAATGTAACTGGCGTATAGATGGTAATGAAGGCCAAAGGAGCTAAGGACAGAGTATAAAGAGAAAACAAGGAACCCAAAACAGAGCCCTGTGGAACGCCAACAGTCAACGAAAAGGAGAGTATGTCAACCAGGAGACCGTGATCAACGGTGTCAAAGGCTGCAGGCAGATCAAGAAGGATGAGAATAAAATAAAGGCCATTTGCCTTGGCTCATGACAAAGAAAAGGAAGAAAAGAAATAGGCTGATAGCTAGATGGGGTGGTGGGATCAAGAGAAGGTTTCTTTTCAAAATGGGAGAAATTAGGGCATGTTTAAAAGCAGAAGGAAAATAACCTGTAGAAAGGGAAAGATTAAAGATATAGAGAAGCGAGGACAAAAAAGAAGAGGTAACAGAAATTAGAGGACTAGAAGGAATTGGATCAAGAAAACAAGTTGTAGGTTTGGAAGAGATCAGCAGCATAGAAAATTCATCCAGCAAAACAGAAGGGAATGCAGAAATTTTTTTGGTTGGAAGTAGCTGAAGATTAGTAGTAGAGAGACAGGAGAATCAAGATTAGAAAGGATAGTAGTAATCTTAGTGATGAAGTAGGCAGCAAAATCATTAGGGGAAAGTAATGAAGAAACAAAAGGAGATGAAGGCTTTAGGCTTTAACAAAGAGTTAAAGACAGAAGAAAGATGCTGCGGGCCCCACTCATTGGTGTCAATCAGTGATTTATTTTAAAAAATCTGTTTTACCATAGATAAAGCATGTGAAAAAAGAGGAAAGAACAATTTTATAATGGATAAAGTCAGCCCACAAATGCTCAGCTAGTTAAGAGCAGGAGCAGAGAAATCGAATGGTGGGAGTAAACTAGGGCTGAGACTTAGTAGAGAGGGAAGACACATGTACTGATACAGGGGCAAAACTGTCCAGAGTTAGGCGGGTTACAGACCGCCTGTTTGGGGCAGGCTGCACCTGCCCCTTTCCCCGGTGTATCGGGGCCTCAGCGGCCAGAACAGCAGCCGATGAGGCCCCGATCCGCCGCTTTTCAGGCTGCGGGGAAGGGGCAAAATGCCGCTTCCCCACAGTCTGAAAAGGGGTGTCCCTGGGGCTTCAAGCCCCAATGACACCCTGCAGTGGCGGGGAGGAGGAGAAAGGGGCCGCTTGCCCCCTTTCTCCTTTGGACTGCTGGGCACAGCCATGTGAAGGAAAACCAGGAAGGAGCTCCGAAACGGAGCTCTTTCCTGCTCCACGCTAAGGGCGCACTAGACGCCCTGGCGCGGAGCGAGGACGTCACTTCCCCGTATAGAGGCGGCGCAGTCGTGACGTCCTCATGGCGGCGGCCGTTAGCCGCCACCATTTTGTGTGCGCTCCGCACGTCCTAGGGTTGGGGGTGTCTGGAAAGGATGCCCCTTTTTAACCCTAGCATGCGCGGAGCACATACTAAAGTGCCGTTTGTAACGGGCCCCGGTGACAATACTGTTGTTTTTTTTTAAACACAAAAATACCACCCCCACCTGACAATTTATAAATTGCGCAAAGAGCACTGTCTGCTGGGTAGCTGAGATATAATCTCTCTCTCTCTCTCATTCATATATATATATATATATATATATCCTAATCTTTTATTGTTTGTGAGTAATATGGAAAGCAACTATTCTGGAAAATGTACACAACCACAGGGAAAAGAATGTCACTAATTCTATTCATATATGGTGTATAATCCTAAACCCAATTACTAGTTCTAACTAGAGGGAAGCCATTGACTCAATCAGAACTTGGCATTTTTTCACTATAGATGGAAATTCTCGATTTTCTCACTTCTCAACAGATGTTTAGGAAAAGACATTTCTTCCCATAGTAACAAAACATTGGGGATTTTTTTCTCTTGCAAAGACAGAAAACACACCACAACATTGCCTTGGAAAGTTGCATTGTATTCCAACTGTTCAGCTTTAAGGCTGCAGAGAGTTGACAAAGTTGTGCTGCTTTCCTGTGTTCAAACCAACAGCTGGAAAGTTCTGCAAGTTATTGGAACTTTCCAAATGCTTTTTATTTCTTCCTGACAGTGTAATCTGGGTGATCAGGAAAACCAAACTTTGACCATGTTTGGGAAATTGTCAAATACTCATTCCATCTCTAGTTCACACATGCAAGTTCCAGTTATTCAGTGGCCCTGCTCTAGTTGAGGTTAGCATCTGGATTTAGGCAATAGTGTTTAAAAACTTGTGCTGAAGTGTGTCTATAGCCAGTCAACTTTAACTTCCAAAATAAGAAATGTGGATGAGCAGGGAATGCTATTGTATACAGGTAAAGTAACACAAAGACCAAATTTCAGTGCAGTTATAAACACACACACACACACTTCTAAACATGCATTGTATGAAATGGCTTAAAGCTCACTACAATGCACAGTTCACAGAAAAACATGGCTTTATAAAACTGGCTAGAATCTTATCATTTTTCAAGATGATAAACCTTTTATTACAATTCCATACAATGTACATTTGCCATGATGTTGACAGCTGAATTCAATAGTTCAAGCCATGCTGGAATATCCTCAAAGTACTGCTTTTCACCAGGTTGATAGCTACACTGGGAGAAAAGAACAATCAACATTGTATTAGAATGCTATCAAAGCTATAATGGGTTATTATCTGTCTCTGTAAAACCAGACAGCCCCAGATACAAAAAAATTTCCCCCTGTTGTGCAGTATTATGTGTCAGGGTTTTTCTTTTCTTTTCTTGGAAATGAAGCAAAACTTTTGCAGTGATATGTAATATAGATCTTTAAGTATAAAAAGATTCTGACTCACAGCACTTTTTATTCTTTTAAAAAGTAAGTGGGTAGCAAGGCTTGGGTCAAGCAATGCGGTGCACTATATATATATCTATATCTATATCTCAGAAGAATGTTTTGAAACTGACAAAGCCAGCTCAGTGTGTACTGATCTAGAAACCCAAGAAAGGACTCAGCTTGCTTTGAAAATTTCACAGACTGAACTTAAGGCTATTTTTTCTCTCTCTTTCTCATCCTCTTTTGCTATAAATCCTATTAACCTCTCTTCCCATGTTCAGTTAACATAATTCAACTGTGTGGAAATACCTATAACTATAGATATCTGTCACTGATGTTATTGATCTATAACACAGGCATACTTAGGTTGATATAAATTTTAGAAGGAAGTGTGTGTGTGTGTGTGTGTGTGTGTGTGTGTGTGTGTGTGTTAGAAATGCTCGAGAAGAAAAAGAATGTCTTGCATATACTCATACAAAATTCATGCCTCACTGTGAACTTCCTTTCGTGCATGATGGCACAACTGTTTTCTGGTACAGAGGGATTTTTTAGTAGTTAAATGCACAAAAGCATGCACAAGTGGGGCCACATCTCCCTAACACTCCCTTTTGTCAACAAGGACCATAACAGTCAGGACCAACAGTGAGAATACTGACACCCATCCCTCCTACTAAGCTGCCAACAAAGCCTGAGGATGATGTTAGGAACTCACTCCATTCCCACCTCTCAGATATCATCCCCCCCCCCAATTATTAGATCCACAGATGAATTGGAAGGGATGGACAGAACTTAATAAACTCTCTGGCTTTGCCCCCTCATGCTTAACATCACAGTGCTGTGCACCACAACCTTGAACCAGGTCTCTTTCCTCAGGGCACAGCAAAATTTGTTCCTCCCTGCAAATCTGTGTGCCATGGTCTCAAAACTGACTTTTCTTTAAATCAAAATGGTGCTGTTTCTATTTCAACTCAATATATCTTCAGGGTGATCCTGGCAAGGAAATCAGTGGATTACAATGAGCTTTCTTTATATCGTTTATTCTTTCAAAGCAATCAGATTCAATGAAACAAACTTTAAGTGATAGATAATCTGGTAGTGAAAATCATTCTCTCTCTCTCTCTCTCTCTCTCTCTATATATATATATATATATATATATATATATATATATATATATCAAGCTTGCTTTCAATACTTAAAACAGACCTCATCAAAATGGCTTTAGGGGATATAAATGCCTTATCCTCAATATAGATGACAATGGAATCACTACTATGGATAAGAATGGAAAGAATTGCCCTTTAAATGTTCTCTGAGCCAATATGCATCTTGGAAAAGGCATCACCCAAGTGAGATTGATCATGAAAATGACAGCTTCTATCCCAAAATGGCAGCACATATGAGAGGAACAGTAATGATGTTTCATTCTTTCAAAGAAGAGGAGCTGACATGAAGGTTGATGAAACTTCAGAGGATGACTCACTGTGTTGATCAGCCTAATGTGATCCATACCTTTTCAAGTGCAAGATTTTCTTATTTTCTTCCTTTCATCCACATTCCTATCTCAACAATGCCAGATCACATTTACAGCTAAGAACTCGATATGTTTGGGACATTTGAAAAGCACCAGGATTTTTAAGCATGTACTTGCTTTGGTCCTGACTGCAGGAGAACAACAACAATGCTTATTTATAATGCCCTTTCCACCAAAGGGCAGAACAGCAGACAAATATAATAAAAACAGATAATAAAACTCAAATAATACAAATGCTAAAATGCTAAAATAGCATACTAATATACTAAAAGAACTCCTTATCAGTCACAACTCATCTTGGCAATCTTAGGCACACTCAACAGTTCAGCAATCTGGTGAATTGAAGCGGAAGGTCTTCAACCCTTTTTGAAAGCGAGTATGGTCCTCCTCCAGCCAAAGGTGCAAAGGAAAACTGTTCCACAAACATGGACCCAGATCCTGAAAGGGTCACAGCCTTGACAGAGCCATACATATTGGTGGAATCACCAATAATCCTTTGTCTGCAGATCTTAAATTCTAGCTGGGGCATACTGTGCTAGCTGAGCTATCAAATACTAGGTGAGTTTAAAGTGCAGAGCCTTAAATACTAGGACCAAAGTAATAGTAGGCTATTACAATAGTCCAGGCATGAAACAACCAAGGCCTGGACAAGCAAATGGGCAGTCTTGACAGACAGAAAAGCAAGGTCAGGAAGTTCAAACTCAGCACCTGTAAAGCCTCACAAAGCCAGCACACAGCTAACATAAGAAGAATCATAACCAGGTGACAACAGACAAGTTCTGCCAGCGCTATATAGAAAGACGGAAAGACAGAGTCAAGAGACAAGTAGAAGCAAGCAAAACATGATAGCAGTCCTAATGTTTCTGGAATATCAATAACCACTAAAAAACAGGTGAAATATATTGTTCTGAGCAGATTCCACAGCCTGACGTCTTATGTATGACCTGACAGAGGCCCACTCAACTGCAACTGTAGTCTGCTTGAGGTTTATAACAAGTGCCTTCCTTTTGAGAAGTCATTTACTTATTAGGAGTCATTTGTTGCAATTAAACACTTCTAATCTCTTTTGGTGATGACATTCCTTGGGTCTTTCTATTGCTGAACTGTTCTTATTTTCTGAATCTTCCTTGACTGCATGCTCTGCAAGTCACCTGCTGAGAACTGTTGCCTGGGGTTCAATATTATTGTGTCAAGATGACACTTTAGGGACAGGACTGTTTGCATGACCATACTATTAAAGTTGATCAGACATATTATTTACCTCTGTATCCTTCTGCACAGATAGTATTCTGTCACATATCACTACTTACATATTAAATAGTAATATGCAACATTCCATTAGTCCAACCATAATTCTTCCTCTGATATTTTGTCTGAGAAGGTGCTTCCAGACCTACTTCACATTTGCTGACAAACTATCGAGTAATAGAACTAAGCATAATGAACAGGTTTGAATAAGGGCCACTTTATTTAACATAGAACCTATTTAATCTGTCCAGCTGGGTTCCTTCCTGTTTGGTCTTCCGCTGGAAGGCAGATATGAAGAACTCTCCAACCCCCAGACACATGACTTAAAATGAGGGCAAAGCCCTCAGACCACCTCCCAAGGTAAATGCCTTCCCTACGTGACCCGGGTCTCAGGACCTAATGAGGCAATTCCAGAGCCCCCACCCCTCTTCACCAAAGTGTGCCACAATGTTCACCATAACTCTTATTCTCTCCCTCACTACCTGCCACAGACTAAGTACTAGCTTCTACTTAGTCCCTTTCTCCCACAAGGCTGGCCAGGCCAATAGGGCCTTCTCCACTGTTGCAGATCCTCTTATTACCCTTCCCATACAAATGCATGTACAACTCTGACCACTAAATGACTGTCTTTGAATATGGGAGAAATTTGCCCAACCCTCTGTTCAAATTCTCTTCCACTCTTTTTGCACTTAGAAATGTAGTTTGTGTCAATAAGGATGCTATGCTAGAATCCTTGATGTGAGGTTTGTTTTGCAGAGACAGGAAGCATTTCCCTCTTTCTTCACACACATGCAGTCTTCATGCATTGAGTTGTCTTATGTAGAGAAAATTCAAAACTCACTGGTCTGCCAAATATTTCTACTTCAAGCAGTTCTCACAACTTCACCTTTTTACATCTCATAAGAAATGCTGAGACTGAGCAACTGCATACTTCTCTTGCTTTGTCCTTTTGAATGGGGGAAACATAGCCACTGATGTGTTTTCTGGTTACCAGACTCATTATCACTTGTGTGCGTGTGTGTTTTGTAAACTTTATGTGTCCCAAATAACTTTAGCAAACAATGATTAATCAGCTACCAAGTCACTTGAAGTGACGCTTCTTTTTCTATAAAGCCAAATTCCTGAGCAAGATAAAAAGCCATATTCAGTATTTTCCAAACATTAAACAATGCTTCTCCAGAAAGGCCGTTTTGCAGCATAGACAAAACACAGATAAACAAGGCACCACTAGCTTACAGAAGAGAAACAAAAGAGATGGAAAAAAATTATCCCAGATAAGCAAGATTGCTTGGTTGAACCCCTTTGACATGGAATCCAGCCAATACACCAGATGGCATAAATATCTGGGGATCTCATTGTAAGACAGCAATGATTTATTACCTCTCTCTTTTCTCACAAAGAAGAAAAAGCAAACTCCCCCCATACACATACATTGAAATGAATTGATAATGCACTTTTATCTGTTTCTTGTCCCTGAAGTCTAGTCAATAGTCAATTCACAAAACTCTGACTGACATTTCCGGTAAAACTAAGCCATTCCAGCTATGTCTGTTGCTACTATACTTCCTTCAGAAGACAGTTAAGAAATAGAAGAGAAAAGAGAGTTAAGATTTGCTAAGAAATATTGGAAGGCAATTCATGGAGTGGTCACAAAAATGCTTCAGTACAATCTACAGATGGAAGCTAAACTTTATTTATTAAGTATTTGTGATCAGGAAGAACTGGAAAAAAGACATGGAAAGATATTATTTTATATTACAACAAGCGCTAGGAAAGTGTATGCTAGTAAATGGAAACCAATGGACTGCCCAACGTTAGAAGATTGGTTAAGTAAGCTAATGGATTTGGTGCAATTGGATAAACTTACTTGTCTCTTGAGAGGACAAGACAGGGAAAAATATAGCTAAACGTGGACACCTCTATATCAACATATATATAAGAAGTAAATTAAAGGTTTTATGGGACAAAAAAAACTTGAGTAAATTAAAGCACCATCAGGTTTAGGTTTAAGTTAGGCATGACATTAAATTAACTTACACAATTAGATGTAGGTAAAGGGAATTACCTATAACCTGGAATAAGATTGGACAGGAAGAAATTTGTGTCAAATTTGACTTGGTTGAAATTCAGGAAGTTATTTTTTATGTTTGTCAGAATGAATGAGATATATGTTTAATTGAGGTAGTGTTAGGTTTGTGTTAAGTTTGGTGGGTGTGTGAATTTTATGGTTCTATATGTACATGTAATGTAATATGTATGTTTATGTTTTTTTTTCTTTGTATGTTAGTTTTGTGGTTATATGTTTTTAATGCAATAAAATTTTAATTTAAAAAAAGAAGAAGAGAGTTATGTTGGTTAACAAAAAATATCCACCAAAGAATGGTCTGAGAATTGTCCTGACAGCCATGGTTGATAGTTTTTGATGCTGTTTAATTGACAGAGTACCCACAATCACATAATGAAACAGAATTAGTTGAGGACTTAAATTTAAATATTAAGCATGGGAATATTAAGCATCCAAGAGCTAGAAAGTTATACTAAACCTGTAAATACACTAAGTCTTTGCAACAATTGTATTTAAATGATTAGCATATAATAAACAGCACTATATTTATGGATACTAACAGGTGTTAGCCAAAGTACATTTTTCTGAATTTAGGTGTTTGTGATATTTCACATGACACCAGATGGACGTTGGCCTGCAATCCACCATAATACCCAAAGCGATGAGACATGTACTCCCAGGTGAGGTCAATCTAATGGGACCTTTTGGGAACAATACCCCTAGGACTAGCCCAGCAAGTACTTTGGGAGTCGCTGATGGGATCATCATCATCTCCAATAATCAGAAGAATGGGGGTTGATTGTCTAGCTGTCTCACCTGATGAGCCGGCTAACAACTTAATTCCTTTCCCATTTTTCTTGACTATTGTCCAGACCAGATTATTTCACCGCATACAGTCTAACACCTTTGCCCTACAGCTGGTTTTAGCCCTTAAAACCCCTGTAAATCTCCCCTCAGTGTGCTAGTTTGGAATTCATGGGGACGCTACTACACTGTGATCTCTAGCCTAGCTCCAGCACTTCTGTTCAACCAACGCTCTTGGAACTGCTGTGTCTCACCCTACATTACCCAATTGGTTTCTGGAAGCAAGCCTCATTTATAGTGAGTATCCCCCATCGTTCTGCCTCAAACCTACTCCAAGCTAACCCCTAATTTCCTGAGCCTTAAATGAATGAGTGTGTGATAGTGAGTTGCTGTGTGATTTTCCCCTTTAAATAAAAATATACTTTAATTGGAGAAGTCTGCATCATTTCTTAGATCCGCCGGCCCCTCAGAATACAGGTGGGAGATGAGTTCATAGGGTTCTTGTAGCTGACCCCTTCTCAATCTGAGCTAAGTAAATTCCCCTACATAGATTTTGGCTACACAGGGCCAGTAAGAAAACCTGCTACCTACAGCAAGGAACAAAATGGTTTCTCCATCTACAGAAACCAACTGGACTGGTAATTGAATCTTGCTTGGCCACCTCCACAATATCCAATGCCAGAAAGTCACCTTAGGAGTTGGGTCAAACTGTCTAAACAGTTCAGTTCCTCAAGAGTGGAAAATGTCTAACTCTCCTATTGCTACTCCCGCCAGACACTGAGTATTTTTTACTTTATGACAGGGCCAGCCATAAATCCTAAATTGTGTATATATGCATATTTGTTTGCTTGTTTGTTTATTTTTGTTTTAAAAAAAACTGTACTTTGTCCTATAACTTACTATGTAGGAACTTCACCACTATGGTCTTTCTGTACCTTTATGCAATGGCCACAAAAAATGTCTGTTCTGATGAGTGGCATGAGTTTGGGTTTGGCTTTGGGTGTGGAATATTGTTTGTGAGAAGGACCCCTGGAGGGTACACTATGTACAGCATAATTTCTGCATATGTAAGCACCTTTTATCATTCTGGAGGGTCATAGCGTTGGATTATGCAGTATCACGTGTAGCAGACAGGTTTCAACCTTAGTACAGTGGTGTTTCCAAGTCCACAGGTTTATTTTTAACCACTGGAGTGAATGAAAACAGTTATTTCAGTGAGCTTCAGACTGTAAAGTATCAGCAATGGGGTATCTAAACCTTCTTGTTATTCCCCGTGATTTCAGCCACTGAAAATTAATCTCGGTATTATTTACATAACTCCAGTTTATCATCTGAACTATAGCTGTGCAGGTTAGCTGAAGGGGAATTTCATCCTGTATCTTCAGAGAGAAGTCATATTCTTAAAAAAAAAACATTCTTAGACCTAGAGATCATAATTAGTGGTGAGTTTAGCAAAACTACTTACAACTCTTTTGTGTGTGTGAGTGTGTGTGTAAAAGTTACTGTTTCACTTTGACTTTTGGAAGAGCCTGAATGTCACCATTAAGTGGTATCACTGTCTGAAGCATTGGGTCAGGTTCTAAAGTGATTTCATCTTCTACTGTATTTCTTTTTATTTTATTCCTTTGCACTTTATTTTGCAGTAAATAATTATTGATTTTACTATACACAAAATCAAAATCATATACCTTAAGAAAATGTATACAGAAAGTAGACAAACACAGAGAAGAAAAAAGAAGATAAGAAAAAGGAAAGGGAAAAATTACAACCCCCTCCCCCCAAACATTTAATTAAAACACAGTAGGGTTCTGTTCCCAAAATCTTAACTGTAATGGAAAGAAAACATTAAAAGACAGAAAAGGATGTTATTCTATTATTACAGTTCCCACTAAATAATTCTACTAGAATTGCTAATAATTCCACATGTTATTAGTTAGATTTCTAAATGTCCGAAATGTCTATAAACACTTTCTAGTCTTTCCAGTCAAAATATCTTCAATTGGTTTGCCCGTTAGGACCCATGTTAATCTGACAATTTGTGATTTTATTTTTCTATGCAGTGTGTCCCTAACTTACTCGTCTTAATGAATGTTCAGTACCACTTGTGAGTCAAATATCTATGATTTATCTTGTCCAGTGTGCATCTTAAATAAAAAAGCAATGGAGTTTTGGCTTTTTAAAAATGTACAGTAGCCAGATGCTAAAGAAACTACATTCAGAAACTTACCTTCAATAAGAAAATTTCACATGCCAAAAATTTTGTATCAACAATCTTGTATATTTCCAAGGGGAATTGTCTTCCCATTCTTCCCACTTTCTAGTGAAACCTACTGCTAAAACAAGCAAGCAAAGAAACAACAAAACTTAAATCAGCAGTGCTGGTTTGAAGTCTTCCTTCAGTGGAAAAGCAGAGTTGCACAGAGGGTACATCTGTACTGTGCAAATAATGCAGTTTGACAACACTTTAAGTGTGAAAGTCTATCCTATGGAATCCTGAGATTTCTTGTCTTTAGCCTTTTCTGCCAAAGGATGCTGGTAGTTCACAAAACTACAAATCCCAGGCTTCTATAGAATGGAGCCATGGCAGTTAAAGTGACAGCAAACAACATTATTTATAAAGTACATATGAATTCAGAGTCATAGAAACATGTGCATCAGGAGCAAATAAGTTTGAAAAGACATGCTGATGTTATTATTAAACGTAGTACAGAAAGATGATGGCAACATTTGATTTGTTTCTAGACAAAGACAATGTTTACCTGCTTTGTACTTTTTCCAGAATTTTATTTTTTTAACACCTGGAGGTATCACCTCTTTTAAATTTAATTTTCAGAATAACTAGCTTTTCTGTATGTATGGAAGGTGAAAGCAACAGAATAAAGAGAAAAATGCAGTCCTAGTAGACAGTTGATGCATGCTCTGTTCAATTATGTAAACTGACAAACCACTCTGGGGTACCAATGACAGAATAAAATCTGAGTTTATATACCCATTTCTTCTCTGCCACATTAGCAAGTAGAATGCAGTGATGATCTGTACTTTTGCAAAATGGAACTGTGAAAATGCTTCCTTTCAAATTAATCAAAGTGGCAGAATGGACTATTTAGAGCAGAGGAGTAGTTGAGAGGGTAGAAGTGAGACAAGAACTGCTGAGAGTAGTTAAAACTGTCAGATGGTGTAGTTAGAAATAGATATGTGTCTTAATGGGATTTAGACTCCCATGTAAGGTAAAAAGGTTTAAAAGGACAAAGGAAGTCCAGTGACATGGATGAATGTGTCACAGAACTGCCAGGAATGCAGTTGGAAATAAGGGTTCTCCCTGAATGGGATTCAGACTCCCATAAAAGGAGAAAGCAATTTTAAAAAGGACAAAAGTCTTATGAAATCAGTTTAAAGTATTACCTTTTTGGATAAGTGGAGAGCCAGTAAAGGGAAGTTTCATGTCCACCATATTCTGTGGAATTGTAACCTATGAATAAAGCTAGAGTTTCAGAGGATTTATACTCCTAATGAATGAGCTTTAGTGGAGGGTGTGTGTAAAGAACTGAAACACAGTTGAAGTGGAACTGAAGTTATTGAGCAAACTAGTCAATTTGTAACAAATGAAGTTATGTACATGTTGCAACCAAAGGCTTTGAGAATCAGCTACCAAAAGAGATACCATCGTAAGTTCTTTCTGTAAATAAAAGTCATTTTCTTCAGAAAAACATCCAGGGGAGCCATGTTGGCCATACAGCAAATCCAATAACATCCAAACAATGATACCTTTATTGGAACAACCAAAATGCACAATTGCATGTTGGCTTCATCAGGAAAACAGGAGGGAAAAAAATGAAGATGTTAGCTATAAACCTGCATTTTCTGTTTCTGATCTTAGTTCAGATGGTAGGGAGGGATATCTGCAGGCTGGGATGGGCCTTTCTTCTTCGTCTTCTTCTTCTTCTATCCGTCTCTTCTCTCTTCTTCTTCTCTTCTTCTTCTTCCGGCTGTCTCTTCTTCTTCGCCGCCTCCTCATCCTCGTCCCTCCTTCGCCTCCTCCTCATTGTCTGCTTGTTCAAAAAGGAGTGGCTGGAAGTGATTAATAAGTAACATATATATATATATATAATATATAAGATATATATGCTAGCAATAAGACAAAATACATTTCTATATATGCAGATCCTCTTTCCCTGGCGTGATTTGGTTAAATCTGGGTCTAGAACAATCATTGGTTTCCAAAACACACTGCAAAGATATCCAACTTTGAGATAATTTTAGCTGCTGCCCTGGCTGAATGCTAGGAATTATGGGACATATGAGATCAGACTTCTCTGCAGAGAGCTCTGTGGCACACAATAACTACAATCCCAGGATTCCTAGCTCTGAGCCAAAGCAGTTAACTGGTCTCGAACTTGATTATTCCTGCAGTGGGTTCTGGACCTTTGTTCCTGTAGTAGCCAACTTAGCTAGCTGTAGATAACATGGACAAGACAGACATATAGGATAGACTTAAATTTCATTTCAAAATACGGGCTAATTTTAACGATCTGGATAGAGGGAATAAAATTCTTTGGTAATGCCAGGAGTTATCAGGGAATACTTTGGCTTCAGGATGGGGAACGTATCATTTAGATCTTCAAAACAAAATGAATGTGTACAGGAAAAAGCCTAGACTTTCAGAGTATTTTTTTTCTTGCGGCCTGGCTCAAATGACTTGTACATAAATTATCCGTTCAATGTTGTGCTTTGATTGTTTTTTAAAGCTCTATACTAATTATTAATTAATTAATTAATCACTATTAAAGAACATTAATCCTATTTGTATAGCCTCCCACCCGAGGCCTTGCCATTCAGCAACGAACAATACAGATTATGTGGAAATCACTCCTCCCTACCTAGCTCCACAGTATATACCCTACTTTCGCCATGCCAGCATTCTCTGAATGGCCAGCCACAGATGCGGGTGAAAACGTCAGGAAAAACTCTTCTAGAAATGGCCACATAGCGCCGAAAAACCCACACAAAGCTATCCATAGACTCGGGCCAAGTTCTGACGAGGAGAAAATTTGTTTGGTCTGGAGACGGCAGGTGGAGGTTCCTTCATCTCTGCTTTCGTATACACATCCACCAGGCGTCCTCTAATCTGGCCTCTCCTTGATATTTAGTTACATATTAAGTTATGTTTGTTATTTAAAGCACAATTTCTATGGTGTGTATAGCGCAGTAGACCAAAAATGGGTGATCAGAATAAATAAAATACATCACATGGAATAAATCAGTGAAATTACAGCCAACGGCTAATTTCCTGATGACTAGGAACAGTTTCTGGTATTCTATTACGAGGAAAATGTATGAATAAAGAAAAGCTTGAGGTAGTTCCATGTCTACATCTGAACAGTATTGGCCAGACTGGCTACGTTAGGATGAGCTAGGCTAGTTTAAATAGTAACGCCAAGGATAACAATCCATCCAAAGAAGCAGCATGTGCCTGAGTAAAATATACTGTAATCACTGCTGCAGTTTTTCTCTCCAGAGCTTTCCACACGGCTGCCAGCTTGAAGCAGCTTGCTTGTCAATCAGAGAATTTAATAGCGGTTGAAAATTACAAGGATTTCCAGCATGTGTAGTGTTCCCTTCCATCATGTAAATGGCTCCTCTGGCTCTCACCACCTTCATCTTTAGCAACAGACAGATTTTCCATTGATCTGGAGGACTTGTGATAAATATGACATCCTGTACATTGTTAGGGGAGGGAAGAAACTTCATTCCAGAATGAGTTGCAGTGCCCAGCTGTTGTTGTTGGAGATATGCACTGTTGTCTTCTGCCAAACAGATGGTTGTGCTGTCTCTGGATGTGATATGGGAGGAGCCTCAATAGGGAGTTCATGTTGTCAGACTATGTGTCTTGGAGCAAACACATGACTCCATATTAGTCAACAAGGACTGTGTAGCTTCACCTGCTAGCTCTGGAACGGGGTCATTGCGTACTCTGAGTGGGTCAGCAGATTGTGTGTGTGTGTTAGCATTGCTATTAGGAATAAGCGGTTTAAAATGCCGTAGTCCGCTTTTCAGTAGGATTAGGCGCTAGCAGTTCCTATTGGAAGACCGTTCGCTTTCTAGTACTATAGACAACACCGTTTGAATTCTTTGAGACTTGGAATTTGTATGTTTGTTTTGGTCCTTGTTTGTTGTCGCAACTCTAGAGGATGAGCGATGATGATATCAAAAGCCATAAGGGTATCCTGTATCTGAGTGCATAAATAAGACAATCTGTTGTAGAAATATATTTAAAACCACAGCTTCCTAGTTGGTTTAGATACGATAGACTTAAGCAAAGCATGTTGGATCCCGTCATTCCGCCTCCTTCATGTTCAATGGTCAGAATGTGGTCTTGGTCTCCTGCCGGGAACCCTGAGAAAAAGCCCCTCTTGCTCTATCAGAGGATGAAAACACCAGTAATTCATTCATTAAGTTACTATCTCACTAGAGGTATTTGAGCATTTGGTCTTAACTCAGTAATTACCTCAGTAACACTGAATATTTCTGCGCACTTCCTAAGTTGAATAACGTAATTGATGTGAATTTGTTAGTAGAGATGGCTATTCTTCTGGCGGCAAAATCCGTAGAGACAGCTAAAAGATTCAAGAAGAGAAAACGAGAGAATGCGCATCATATGGTTCTGTTGGGACACAGGCTAAACTGAGAGAAGGAGAAACTGTCTCTGGAAACTGGGACATCTCGGAACACACGAAATACTAGTTGGGGACCCAATGCGATGGGATAAGGGAGGCACCTATTGCAGAATGAAAAAACAGAAGGAAAAGACATCATCCTAGTGTAAAATCGATGGATTGGAGGGATCTCTTTTTTCCTGCCGTTCCACCTATCCGCCTCATTCAGTGCGCTGACTGTGTTTGCGGAGAATTCAGGGCTGAGTTTATAAGATTGGACACAAAACTTTCAGTCACCAAGCACATGCCATGAGTAGTATCTAGCCAGAAGCTAAGTCCGCATTCAACTCCTTTTGTGTCTATGCGCTCACACCATGCGGAATACTTGTGGCGCTCAGCTTTTAGTCATTGATAAAGCGGAACTTTATACTGTCATCCAGTGGAAAGTGTTGGACATAACTTCCAGCCGTGCGTAGCCGCATAGGCCAATGGATGAGGGTGCAATTCATCAGCATGCCGGAGGACACAACATGTGTAAACCCACCCCTGTTTAAACATCACCATACGTAATAAAGCAATGGATTAAAAAGGCCATGGAGGCAGTGTGCATGCTTGGTGAGGACTGGTGGGGGTAGAATAAAGAGTACGAACGAGAGCAGAACAGTGAGAAAGCTAACCGGAACAGATGATCTATTCGATTTCTAGGCCTAATCGCTTATCAAAACACTTGGACTTCCACCCTCTCAAGGGTTAATGGAGACACCCTCTATATCATTTGTGGTAACTCCCTGGTTTGGCCGGAAGGTATGTTTCATTCACGAAGTTAATTGTTATGAGGTTACTAATTAAACAAATTCAGTTCTATCCGTCGTGTGGCAATGAATCTATATCTCAGTATCTGCCGGCTCAACACAGTAGCATTATTTTCACACCTAATGTTCTAAGCTCAGGGCTGTGTAGGAAGCACAGAGAATGAAATTTTAAAGCAAAGAACCAAACAAAAGAAAACAAACACGCCCTCACATTCTAGATTTTATTTAGCAAAATTGTTGTCTTTTATATAGGTCGAGCCTATATCGGTTGAGATCCGCTTATCCAGCAATGCTGAAATCTGAATTATTTCAAAAAACCAAACTTTTTTCATAGGTGAATGAGATATTGATACCCATTGTTTCTCCTGGTTCAGTGCACACAAATTTCTTATGCACAAAATTAGTTAAAAATGTTGCTATACAAGTACTTTCCAGACCTATGTGTTAATGTTTATGTTAAACATATATCGAATTTTGTGTTTAGACGTGAGTCCAATCATAACAGCGTATTTCATTAGGTATCTAAATGCAAATACAGGCATTCAAAAACTGATGATGAATGAATAACATCCCAAACACTTCTGGTCCGCAAGTATTTTGGATAAGAAAGACGGAACTTGTATCCTATTGGGAGGCAATAGTTGACTAATTTGTCTGCGACGGTTGAAGGGCAACAATTATTTCAGATTCTCGTGATAGGGTTGAAAAGTTTACTTGCTGTGTTGGGCTGGTGGTGCCCGTCAAGCCCTTTCTGACTTCAGCAACACAAGCGCAAAGCACCATGTAGGTCTCTTGCAAAATGAGTTGGGGGTGGTGGTGTCTTTACTTCCTCTGAGGCTGAGAGATTGGGAGTGCTCATGGTCACCTAGTGGGCTTCCATGGGGCAGAAACAACAATTCACATGGCCCCGAGTCATAGCACAATACTCAAATTATGCTGGTGCTTTTAGCCTACTTCCTGGAACTCCAGGAGCCAAATAAGAGTATTTTCTCCCAAGCTCTGCTTCAGATATGATATCTATCCCTTGTCTACCTAGTGAAAAGACCTTTGAAATAATTATCAATGATTGTTTTCAAAACAAACAGACAGACAGGCCCAACAGACAGGCCAAAATAAAGCTGCTTTGGTTAACTTGGAGGTAGCTGTTTAAATGATGTACGTGTCCTAAGAGGCCAGAAGCCACAACAAGCCCACTCCAGTGCTAAGGACTAGAGTGCAGCTTTGGCACAGCTTCTGGCCTCTTAAGATGTGTGTGTCATTTAACAGCATACCTCCAAATGACCCAAAGCAGCTTTATTTGGCCTGTCTGTTTGGGCACTCAGACAGACATTCACTCCATCATGCCTAAGTCCATGGCAGATGAAGGCCCTCTCTCCATCCCAGCTGCCACTGTCTGGTAAGGAGAAGAGCAGATCTGCTGGATTTAATTCCTTCCACACTACCATGCTCCCCCCCCCCCCCCGCCCCATTTCCCTTTTGTGCACATCTGCCTTAGACGGAGGCTGAGGCCAGGGAAACTTCCTTTTTTTTTTCTTTTACCTTTTAAACACTGTTTACACTGATGACATAGATCATAGAATCATCACATTGGATGCTATATTAATAACTGATGAAGATGGTTAGTTTTCTTAAGTATAAAAAATGTGTTGGGCTGTATTGATTTAGATTACCTGGATGGATTGCATATAAATTCTTGGAAAAATTGCTGCTCTCCATTCACAGAACAAGGGCAAGCGCTTCTGTATTTATTCCAGGCAGCAAGTTTGTTTGTGGAATTACAGAGTTCAGCCAGAGGAGTAAGCAATTAGACTCCCTTCTCAAATAATACTGTGAAAAGGGACAATGGGGTTGATTCCATTGCTAAAACTATTATTCCAACCATATTCATTGTTAATTGCACAACTAGCCATTTTTATGGCCAGACATCACCCATCAGGAAACTGAATCTGGTTCAGCCATCCCCCTATCCTATATAAACAGAGTGATTGCCTACTCTATTAAACCTACAATATATTAAAGCCACTTGGGTTTTATGCCTTCTATTGTGGAATAAAAGGGTGTTATCACCAGCACAACTCAAATTCTTCACAATTCTTGAGTTGTCTTTTGTTCCCTGTCCTTCTATTTATGCTTTATATCCTATTTATAACCCCTTTTCATTGATGTTGTATAAAACTCAGCATCTCTCCTGACTTCTTTATTTCCCAGCAGGTTTACTTCTTGAAGACTGGGATTTTGAAGAAGAGAAAGAACACCATTAGTCTGAGGTTTCCTCTTGTCTGATGCTCATAAATTTTAATACATTTTCCTCCTAAATAATGAATACACAGTTATGCGTACAGAACTGAGTTCTCCCCTAAGTAAAGTTATGCATTCCTGGTTTACCTTTGGAGTATATTTTCCCTTTATTAATGAGGGAACTGTTTTTTTTAATTGGCCTAGACCCAATAATATCTTCCCTGGTATCTCTCCCATAATTAATGTAACAACAAGATATCAGATTTCCATGAACATCTCAGCAATAATATGTGTCTTTAATTGTTAATGTGTAAAGTATTGGATTTTGAAAATACCAGCTTTGGACAGGCAGTAAGAAAACAAAAATCTAATACTGTATATATATTCTCCCCATACCAAAGCTGTGTTGTTGTTGTGTGCCCTCAAGTCATTTCTAGCTTATGGTGACTGTAAGGTGAAACTATCACAGGGTTTTCTAAGGCTAAGAGTGTTTGAGTCACTGAGCAGGGAATTGAACCCTGATCTCCAAAGTCATAGTCGAACACGCAAACCACTACACTATGCTGAGTCTCCATACCAAAGTTGCAAAGATAAAATAAAGAAGATTCCTTGGAAATGGTAATTGTGGTACAATCCACACATTTGACAGAGTGGACAAAGAAGAAAGTAAGTAACTGAAAATCATAACTTGGGTTTAATTGTAATGTTTTGACTAGGGACGTAAATCCTAATTCAGCACATCATCACATGACAAATTCTGGGACAACAAAACAATGTTGAAATTATTTTTCCCCACATGCCCAATCCATGCTGTAAAAAAATTAGATCTCTTTCTAAAGTCTCATCAGTTCATTCAGATAATGACAAGACAACAGCTCTTTGAAAATAATAAAAATAGTAATAATAATAATAATAATAATAATAATAATAATAATAATAATATAATAATGTATTAATTTAGGAAATAATTTTCATAATGGAACAAAGGGGTTCTTCAGACCGGCCTGGGGGTGGAGTCGGGGCATTGCATCCACATGACGCACACACCCCAGGGTGCCATGACACCACACACAACACTCCACACAGCATGTGGTGTGACTGTGATTCTCTGGCACTGCGTCCACACAACGCAGTGACAAAGGAGCGCTGTATAGCTGTGGCACCGTGGCTATTGCGCTCAGAAAGGAACTGCTTTTTGCATCTCCTTTTCATGCTTTGGAAAGGCTGGATTGGGGCTGTGGCATGTGGCTAGGAAAGGGGCTGCATTGTGCCATCCCTTAGAGGCTATGTATACAGCCACAAAGTGTAGTTTCTGAAGATCAAGATCAAATTGGATGAATCATTGAGTTTAAACCCAATGAAATTTTTTCATGGAGTTGCTCTTTGCTTCTTAGCGGAATGTGTAGAGATATTATGGAGTTTTCTGTACAGAATTATTAATACCTGGATGTTCTTCCTTCCCCATTCTTCCCTTCCCCATTCCTTCCTTCTCCATCAGCTTATCCTAGGGAGTAGAGTTTGCGATGCTTTTTGCCTTACCTCACTGAAGCTGCACCTGCACTGTAGGAATAATATAGTTTGACACTACTTAAATGGCCATAGAACAATGCTATGGAATCTTGGGATTTGTAGTTTTACAAGGCACTTAGCCTCCTCTGTCTGAACGCTCTGGTGCCATAATAAACTACAAAGCCCACTATTCAATAGAACTGAGATATGCCAGTTAAAGCAGTGTCAAAGAGTATTGTTTCTGCAGTGCAGATGCTGTGTCAAAAACAGAAGAGGACATTTTTATCTGTCTTGACAGTTATGAAGGAGCAATTATGTTAGCCTAACATCTGTGACACACACTTCTCTGGTAGCCAATATATATATATATATATATATATATATATATATATATATATATATATACTGTATATGAATGATGACAGCACCCTGGGCCTTTTACCCCACCACTTCCACCAGTTTATCACAGACCCTTTTAAAAAAGCTTTGCTTCAAAAGGCTTTATAATGGTAATGTGGATGTATATTCAAACTGCAGAAAAGCTTTTACTAAAATAATATAAAAACTTTATTAAACAGATGTTCCAAACAAAAGTTACTTAAATAAGTGTCAATAAAGCAATTGTTGTTTCATGCACTTGTGTTACTGGCCACCAAAAAGAGCTGAATCTGTTATTCCTTGACTTCTGCTACAGCCATTGTGTGATTTATCTGTTATTTTAAGGTATGTTTTAATCTATGAATTGTTTAATTGTATTTTAGGGGGGTGGGTTGTTGGGATTTGATTGTATTTTTAATATGTAAGCCACCCTGGTTGTGTTGCAGAGAGAGGCAGGGTACAAATAAATTTTATTATTATTAGTAGTAGTGGTGGTGGTAGTAGTATTTATTACTTGTTTCAGTTGGTAAATTTACTTTCTTAATTTTAACTTTGTTGGAATGACAGTTTCCTTATACCACTCTCCTCAGAATATCAATGTTACTGTTTTCAAGGACACTCACACAGTCCTCTTTCTGGCTTACTTTCCCTAAGCCTAATTAATAATCCTGCCTCTCAGGCTATTTCTACCCCACGGGACCTTTCCCTACAATACCTCCCTCACTTTGAATTCTTTATTAGTTACAGGTCCCACACTTCTGGACTTCAACCCAGTTCCTTCCTGGAACCCTTAATAATCCATCCTTCTCTGGACTCAACAAGACCCTGTCTGCCTTTTTGACTGTCACTAATGGAATTTTCATCTCCTGCCAGACAGCATTCCATTGGCTGATGCCAGCTGACTCTTGATTGGCTGTTGCTAGCCTGGCCTAAATCTGCCTATTCATCACAATATCTACTGCCAAAAGAAAAGGGCAAAAAGGTGCCTTCCATGCAGTTTAGGGGTACGGCAATTAGATGACACATGCCCCCAAACTTCATGGAAGCTGTGTGGGTGCTGTGTCATGGCCTCCTGAGGTGGCCCAAATCTGGCCACAAGAGGAGCAGATTTTATTCACTCCTTGCCACAGCCTGTTTTGGGCTGTGGCAGTGATGCACCTTGGGACAGCAGCATTTGGTCACTACAATCCCACAGTAATTGGGATGAAAGAGGCCTCTGTCTTATCCTTATCCTTAGGTCACCGTAAACTTGAGAACTTTTATATGTCAGAGAAAGCCCTTGATCAGTACAGGATTTTGAAAATTACAAGCTGTGCATATTTTGAGTATGATCATTATGAAATACATAGATATATAATAGTATCTATAGTGGACTGAGGCTATTTATCTCCCTGAAGCAATATTTTCTTGTCTTCTAGAGCTCCCCTGTTTTGCTGTGGCTCACTCCATTCACAGGTTTAATTCAGAGATGCCACAAAAAGCCCAGGTCTCTCCTCTCTCAATGTCAATAACTGCTTCTTATTCATGAATTTAATCCATGCTTTAATTCCATTAACCTTGGCGTGCTCCACTGGTCCCACGGATGCTGTAGAAATCATTATTTCTTATCTACTTTCATCCCTTCATTTTGGATATGTGTCAAGACATAATAGAAAAGATGATACTCCTGTCAATCCCATTCAGTTTAATGTTCCCTCTGACCTCAATTCTTTTCCCCGCAACAGTGTGTATGTGTGGATGCTAAATCCAGTCTTGTCTGAATGTGTGAGTACTAAATCTAGTCCTACCTAGACTAGATTGACTGAAATTAATCAATCAACCATGACATCCTTCTGGTTTGTTTAACTGATATGGGACTTGGGGCATTGCCTTGCTGTGGTTTCTGCCTGTCTTGGCTGAACATTCCCAGAGGTGGTCCTGGGGACTGTTGTTTGCCCTGTTGGCCTTTAGCTTGTGGATTTCCACAGTGGTCAATACTGTCCCCCATGCTTTTTAACCTACAAGAAGCTGCTGGGAGAAGTCATCTGGAGCATTGAGGTTGGTTGTCATCAGTATGTTGATGATACCTGGTTCTATCTCTTCTTTAAAACTGATGCCAAGGAGGCTATGGTAGTATTGATTCATTGTCTGAATGCAGTAAAGGACCAGATGCAGGTGAACAAAGTGAAGCTTAATCCAGACAAGATAAAAGTGTGGCTGGTCAGTAGGAAACACAACCCGGGATTGGGATCACAGCCTGTTCTGGATGGGGTTTCTCTACCTCTGAAAGATTAGAATCATATCTCAGGGGTGCTCATGGACTTAGTACTACTTCTGGAAAACAAGGTTCCTCCAGTGTTGAGGAGCACATTTCTCCATCTTTGATGCATGAGCCTGCTGCACCCTTTCTTGATGAAGGCAAGATCTGGCCACAGTGGTTCATGCCTTAGTTATCCCCCTTCCTGTTTCTCTATGATAATATGCTCTACTTGGGGCTACCCATGAAAAGTGAAACTACAGCTAGTGCAAACTGCACTGCAGTGGTGCCAAGTGTGCATTTTAGAGACTGTATAACATCAGTCTTGCAAGAAATGCACTGTCTTCCAGATTGCTTTCAATCTTAATTCAAGGTGCTGGTGTTGACCTACAAAGCCTTAAATGACTTGTGGCCAGGATATCTGAAATACAACCTCCTCTCATATGCCAGAAATGTGAAATCTTCAGAGGAGGCCTTGTTGCATGTCCCAAAAACTAAAGTTAGGTTAGGTAAACAGGGCTCTGTAGCAATGCCTTTATTGTGGCACTCCCTACCCAAGTAACTTAGGTTGGCTCTTTCTCTGTTAAGCCTCCAGTGGGCAGCCAAAAAGATAATGGTAAAGAATAAGTAGATTATTCTTTCTTGATCTACTTAAGGGGATGAGAAAAGGAACATTTAATCTAGTTCATTTGATTCTATTCAGAAGGTGGATGCAGAGAGAAACAAAAGGTGTCACAGGGACTGGGAGAGAAGGGGAAGTAGATACATAGACCACCAGGAGAGTCTTTGCATGTTGTAGTATACATAAAATAAAACTTTCAAACTGTAGGAAGCTGCTGCTGTTGGTGAGCTGGAGATCTGCACCCAGCCCTTTTCTTTTGCCTGTGGCTGAGCCACCAAAACCAGACAATTGTCATCCTTGTGTTCTGCTTGCAGATAAGCCACAAAAACAGGAGCCTGAGGGCAAGGCCCTGAGATCCAACAAGCCTAGTTGCAAAGTAAGGCCTGTGTCACGTTCTGTCTTTAAAGAAGAGATAAGTCTGAATCTGGCACTGGCTGACCTGGATGGTGAGATGGGAAGCAATATATAGGATGCTCTGTTCCTCCCTCTTCTCAGGCAGATCACAGTAGAAGAAAGTTCAAAATATGCAGGGCCCAACACGTGGAAGATGTGTCAAAAAGAGTGAGCACGGCAATCATGTGGCATGCCTTTCCTTACCTTTAAATGTACTTTTATGTCACTGATAATATGCTGTCAAAGAGAAGATACTTTGAAGAAGAAATTGCTGTAATCTCCTTGGCACAACTGTAATGACTGCACACTTAAGATACAGTTCCTCCAGACAATAGAGGCTTAGCCTTCTCCTTGTGCACTATGAGCAAGGACTGGTTTCAAAGACATCCATTGTCCGAGAAGCTCACATTCCATTGTGTAGAACAATTTCATTTCCCAGTTCTCATTCATTTGATGAATAATCCTTTTTTGTGTACAGCTCTTTAGAAGAGTTCTTGAGACTGATACACACACCCACATACACAGAGAGAGAAGATATTCAAATCTGAACATAAACCTCCTATTAAATGGGACAGTATTTAAGTGTGCTGGATCCTACAGTTGCCTGCACATTGAATGCTTAGAGATAACTTGCACTGATGATTTTAGACATTTCATGGAAGATTTGTGATTGTCTGTAATAATTATCTTTTTCTAAATTCAGCTATGGGAAACCTGCAGTGGAACTGGAAATACACACCTTGGGGAAAGGTGGCATCAACCAGAATCCCATACAAATCCCAATCCTGAAACTTCTATTAGTCATGGAAGGGAAAACATAACAAGGTACTCATTGTGTCATATGTTTGTCCTTCATGGTTAATTGCACATGGAAACAGTTTGGATCAGAGCTCATGGTATGGTGGGCAGTTTCAAATCTCTGTCCCGCTATTGCTTTCATTGGAATTGGGGAATTAACATCTATCTTAAAAGGGGGAAAACCCAGCAATGGATCTTCCACTTAATGTGAAGGTTTCCTCTTACAGAAGCATGACATTTACACCAAAATCAGTGCATCCAAGTATCACTTGGGACTAGTTTCATTCTAGGCTGATCTCTTAAACAAACTGTAGGAGAAGGTGTAAATTTAACTCTGGAATAACTATGTTTGTTCTTTCTGTATGGAAGAATGTTTTATAAGTGGTGGTCTGCAAAAGAGAAATGGAGTAATTAACTGTGAACATATTCTGATCCCAGACTCAATATCTTTTGCAGATCATGAGACATAAATGTGTTCTCACATATGAAGTGACAGATCAATACCATTCCTCTATAAACTCATTTGAGAGAGAAAGAATGATAAAATCATTGAACAATGCATAACATACTTTTGCAGTGACAGCACAAACACACGCAAAGAAGGCAGGGGACAAAAACTATTTCTTTGGGGATAAGATGTTCCCCATATTTACGACTAACTTCAATGCCATTTTTTTAAAAGAATAAAATAAACTAGGAGGCTGAAAAGGGGGTTTTCAGGAATGCATGCAATCCCTTGTACTGTTCGAAGGACCAATTAGCTGTCTCAAAATTCAGCAGTTTCTGTTGTATTATTAGTTGACAACTATGACAACTAAGGCGCAAAACAGACCAGTAGTAAGAGCCGGCTTCCCGGTGGTGTGGGAGCATGGAACTTAGACAGTGCACACCCTCAGACTACTGGGAAGCTTCATGGCTGACCACACATGTGATGGCTTCATGGCATTTAATTCATGGTGTCTTCACAAGTCAACAGGTGACTTGAAGGGACACACAGACGTATACTAATGATTCACTGACTTTATATATTTTATACTTGTCTATTTATTCATGTGTATATGGTGTCTTGGGAGGAATGATGTCAGTGGCAAAACCTAATTGAAAAAGTTAGAGGATAAAATCTACTGTTTTAAGGACTAACTTTCTAACATTGATAGTTTCTGGACATCTTGGACTCCCATTATCACCAAACAGAAATTACGTTATGGGCATTTCCCACATGGGAAAAAAATAAAAATTGTGGAAGGCAATTTAAAATAACAACAACCTCCCCTCCCTGGTAAAAAAAAAACCCCACCAATTTTGAAGGAGTCAGTAATAAAATGTGTGCTTGGATCCATGACAACAACTCTATGCCATTCTCTGCAAATCTCATTGTCTATTTTGAAAACTATGGCTGGCATCCTGTTAAGCTATTATAAATGCATAATATAGACTTAGACATTCATAAACTGTTTGGTATTTGCATAGCACTATTGGCACAACCACAAATAAACCTCTTAACCTAGGTTAACAGCCAGCAGTTGCACCAAGCACTGGAATTCCCTTCTGCTGGCAGTAGATTATGTTTCACACACCCTCATGCCAATGATATGAGGTGAACAATCAGAGATGCTCTTGTGTCTCCTCCTCACACTGTAGATTGCTGGTAGGAAACAGATTGAAATATCATCCTACAGAAGAGACGTCCATAACTTGATGCAGCTCCCTGATGCAACTGTTAAGATCGCTTTGAGGAGTTGGGTCAACTATTTGATATGTAGCTATATATTCATAATTACTTCTGTGATTTAGGATCTCAAGCCCTTCATTTTTAATAACAGCACAATTCTGAGAATTGTAACCAATTCATTATTTTAATGACTAAAAGTCATTAAACAAATGACTAAAAGTTAGTTGACTTTATGGTCAAATGCAATGCTGCATGCGCTGGTTGTAGAAGGCATATATATTTTTTAAAGATATAGGCTTATATTTTATAAGTTATTATTCTATAGCTATCAGCTGAGATTTCTGAAGTATTAGGCAAGCCTAACACAACAAGAGACTGTAAGTATACTATGGTTCAATAAGGCATTTCCTTATGTTCTGTATCATTTTCTGTAATGCACCTTTTTTTTTTAAATTGGGCATTTCTTGGAAAAACAAAAGAAGAAAAAGAAGATCATATACATATATACATACAGAGACAAAAACAAAACAGAACAGTGCAGTATACACAATTTTAGTTTATTACATTGTTGTACTCTACCTCCCTCCCTTTCCCTTGTGTCTGAATTATTTGGACTAATACCCTGGTTCAGCAATGCTTTTCCTCATGTTCTTTATCACTTTCTGTTAGAAATTATATTAACCAGGGATAGGAAACCTGTGATTTGCCAGATGTTGATAAACTGCTAATACCATCATTCCTCAGTGTTGGCTAAGCTGTCAAGGGATGGTGGTTGTGTGTAGCAAAGGAAAATAACATTGTACAACTCTAGAAATAATAGCTAAAAGTGTTATACTTCAAGGAACAGAATACTTTTTTACTTGGAGTTCACAGAACTGCTTCACTAACTACCTTGAGCAGGTGAAAAAATCCCTGAGCATGTACTGTATTTTAGTTTCTTTTCCTTTTAGTCACTTCTTCTTGATTATTTTATTAATTAATCAATGAGTGTGCTTTCCCTAACAAATAGCTTATCACTAAGATCTTGAATCATCAGAGATATCCACAGTGGTGATGAACGGTGAAGCTAGTTATGCCTGATGATACCATCTCCTCCCCAAAAATGCTTGCGTTTTCAGCTGGTCAGTGCCTCATCTGAAGGGTTTTTGAGGCACTGAAGATTTAGATGCTAGGGCTGCATCTGCACTGTAGGAATAATGCAGTTAGATACCACTTTAAATGCCATGACTCAGTGCTATGTAACCTTGATGTGTTTAGTTTGTTGTGCCACCAGAGCTCTCAAATAGGGGAGGCTAAATATCTCACAAAACTAAAACTCCCACAATTCCATAGCATTGAACCATGATAATTAAAGCAGTGTCAAACTACATTAATTCTGCAGTGCAGACACAGCATAGGAAATGATGTCATGATCAACCATTAACTGTAAATGTGAATCCCTAGCAGTTACAAGACTGTAAATCCCACTGTGGAAAAGGATGCCAGCTATAGAACTGAATAGTGTAGCTCTGAAAGGCTTACAATCCACACCACAAATTTTAAAACAACCAAAAAAATTGCAGGAAATCTCATTATAATATATCATATAAAAATATTAACACAAGCTACAAGATCCATTACTAAACAGGGGAAACAAAGAATTAAATTGTGTTCTGATTTCTCATGGTGGTAGCAGAAAAGACAGCACAAAATAAAGCAGAATGCCATTTCTGAAACATCTATTTGTTGCAAATGTAAATTAACAGCAAATCATGCAAAGGAGCTTAAGCAAACAAACAAAACCTTTAACATCATCTTGAAGGATGCACAAACTTCATATGGAGGAGAAGTATCAGAATTGCAAAAATACTTTTGAAAAATGGCATTCGAGGGAGGGGATGAACCGCTCATATTACGCTTATTGTTTTTGAACCAAACAAGGAAAAATAGTCACTCTATTTCTTGCTGTTTGTGGAAAACATCATACACAGAATAGATTAAGACTTGGAGTAAGGGGGAGGGAAGATCAGAGGAAGGAATATGAACAATCTAAGATATGCAGACAGCACCATACTACTGTTAGAAAACAACAAAGATGGACCCAAGCCATGTAGGGCTTCAAAGGGGGGAAAAGAAAAAAGAAAGAAAACAACAAAGACCTGGAACAATTACCTTAAAAAGTCAAACAAGAAAGTGTGGAGGCAGGTTTAACACTGAGCTTCAAGAAAATAAATATAATGATCATGAAGAATTTACAAAAATTAAATGTTGATGATGATGAAATTGAAATAATAAAAGATTTCCCATACCTTGGATCAATCATCAGTCATCAATCAGAACAGAGATTGTAGTCTGAAAATCAGAAGTGTAGGAAATGGAAGGGCTCCTATGAAGGAACTAGACAAGATCCTGAAATGTAAAGATATATAATTGAATACTAAAGTTAAGATTGTTCATGCCATTCTATGTCCTATTTCTATGTATGGTTGTGAAAACAGGATAGTGAAGAAAGCTGATAGGAAGAAAATCATGTCATATGAAATGTGGTACTGGAAAAAGTTCTAAGGATACCATGGAGTACTAAAAAGACAAATTTATTGATTTGTCCTAGGACAAATCAAGACTGAACTCTCCCTAGAAGCCAAAATGTAAAAATTGAGACTATTGTATTTTGGGCACATCATGAGAAGGCATGATTCACTACGAAAGACAATAATGCTAAAAAGTTGAAGGCAGTAGAAAGAGAGGAAGGCTGCATACCAAATGGATAGACTCAGTCAAAGAAACCTGCAGGACCTGAACAGAGCTATTGAGGACATGGGGTCTTGCAGGTCCATGCATGGGGTCTTACAGGTGTGTTATTCACAGGGTTGCCATGAGTCAAAGTCAACAACAACAACAATAACTAAAAATAATACTTCTTTAGTGATGTCTTACTCAGCCTGTTCCCAGTTTCTCATTTTGAAATCAGGGGTAGTAAATGAAACTAGGTGCTCAGAAGATGTGTTTGTCTAAAAGGTAGAGTGAGAAGGCCAGAATAGGAAGTGGGGGAAGGGGGAATGGAAGGAAAGAGAACAGGTAGAGAAGGGAGCTACATATGCCCATGATCTATAGAGGTGAAGACTGAGTCTAATAATAATAATAATAATAATAATAATAATAATAATTTGTTTTATTTATATACCGCTATTCCAAAGATCATAGTGGTGAACAGCAAGTAAGCTAATTAGCAAGTAAGCTAATTTGCCCCCAACAGTCTGGGTACTCATTTTAGCGACCTTGGAAGGATGCAAGCCTGAGTCGAGCTTGGGCCCTTTTGCTGTTCTTGAACTCGCAACCTTGTGGTTTTGAGTGAATGGCTGCAGTACAGGCATTTAACCACTGCACCACCAGGGCTCCTTGGCGCTGTACAGGCCGGCGCTTTGCACTGGCCTGCATGCGTACTAGGGTTGCGTCAGGGCACCCTTTCCAGATGCCCCGCAACCCTAGTATGTGTAATGGCGGTGTCCATTCTACATGGGCGCCGCCATTACAACATCACAGCCACACCGCCTCCAAACGGAGCTCCTTCCTGGGTTTGTGTCGCTGGCACAGCCATGTAAAGCCGAGTGGCCCCTTTCTCCCTTTCCCCGCTGCTGTTGGGATGTCCTTGGGGCTTGAAGCTCCAAGCATACCCCTTTCCAGGCCACAGGGAAGAGGCCTTTTGCTGCTTCTCCGCGGCCTGGAAAGGCAGCGGATTGGGGCCTCAGGGCAGCTGAGGCCCCGATCTGTCGGGGAAAGGGCAGGTACAGGCCACCCCAAAGGGGTAGTCTGTACACCGCCATAGTTTCAAATAACCACAGTAAAATTTCAGCAGTAGTTTTGTACTCTTAGGTAGACTTGGACAGCAAAGGACTAAAATATGTTGTGTGATATTTTGAATAAATACCACGAGCTGTGAAAAGGTTAATGACTGTCTTTCCTGTTTCTTTCAGAGGAATAAAACTCGTGCTGTATGTTGTGTTTTATTTCTTTCATGACAACTCATTTATTCATGCATTTAAAAGCAGTTCTACTAATGAAGTAGAATGAACTAGAATCATACTAGGTCACCATAACGTGGGGACTAATGAAGTTGGCATAACTTACAGCAGACATTATAGATGACGAAATAGATGCAGAAAGGTCTTGATTCAAACTCTCACACTTTCATATGGATGGATATACGTATGTGTGTGTAAACACACACATGGGGCAGCAAAACCGGTTTAAAAACCTTTCTGAAATCCTTGAACAGAGATTATTGACCGTCATAATAGAAAGTATGAACCAAAATACTACAAGGATTTGATTGTATAAGAAAGTTTCATAAAAATGTAAGATCTTTTTTAAAATAAGTGGCAACCAGTTAAAAAATCTTTAGCTATAATCCTATTATTTTATTTCCAGAGATCAAATAATTTTAGCACCCTATGTGTTTAATTTGTATGCTTAGTTATCACATTCAACGATGGATTAGATGCTGAGAAAGGAAGTGTGAAAATTGGAGATATGAAGATGATACCATAACTGGCAAATTATGTGTTGACTACTGAAGAAAGTCAAGGAAGAAAGTACAAAGACAGGTTTACAGCTGAACCTTAAGAAAACAAAACAAAATTAATAATGACCACAAATTATAAACATAATGTTAAAGTAGACAATCAAGCCATTGAGATAGTCAAAGATTTTCTATTCCTTCATTCAATCATTAGTAAAAACTGAAGACTAAAGTCAAGAAATTAGAAGACTAGCACTTGGAAAAGCAGCTATCAGAGAGGTAGACAAGATCCTCAAGTGTAAAGATATATCATTGCATACCAAAATCAGGACTGACCATGCCATCGTATTTCCAATATCTATGTATGGTTGTGAAAGCTGGACAGTGAAGAAAGCTGGTATGGACTTCCGGTTGGTAATGGCGCCCTGCAGAGATGCACTCTGAGGAGGCTCTTGGAGGCGTTCTCACCCAATTTGGTGTAATGGGCTAAGAGGGATCTTTTAGCCCAGAAAATATTTAGTAGGCATAGCAAGTTCAGAGGGGGCTGGCTCGGAAACTGCACCTCAAGGCTGCTTTGGCAGAAGTAGATTCGGACTGGAGGAACCCAAAGGTACTGAACCGAAAACGTAAGATGAAGCGGGGCCGAAGAGGAACCCACAACCGCATTGAGGGAGAGGAGACATTTCTGCACAATGGTGCCACCAATTTTTAATTATTTACTGAAAATTTAGGGATTGAATATAGGGGCTGCTACCGATTAATGGACTTACCAACTGAGGACTAATCAGTTGTTAAACTTGAAAAATGTTAAACTTGAGAAATGTTTAAAATGTTAAACGTTAAACTTGAGAAAGCGTTCCTGAAAATCAGCCCTGGAGAACGCTCCCAGAATGGAAGGGGAACGCTTGGCGTCAGCGTCGGCATTCTCGCTGTGCGATATACAGTGTTCCCCACCACCTCCCGCTCAGGGGCCGTTCTAAGCTGAATGTGATAAACTCCTAAATTTTATTCCATAACTCTCTACTTAGGGTCATACGTAGGATCAAATATTGACCAGAATGGTGGCTGCAGTCAAAGGATAAGAAGAAGATTAGGAATAGGAAGGGCAGCTATGAAAGAATTGGAAAAGCTCCTGAAGAGTAACTGAGAACAATAGTTAGAATCATCCAAAAACTATATTCCTTATCACCATGTAGAACTGGACAGTAAAGGAAGCAGAGAGAAGGAAAATCAACTCATTTGTCATGTGCTGGAGAAAAGTGCTTTGGATACCATAGGCAGCCATAAAGACAACTAGATAGGTCTTGGAACAGATCAGGCCACAGATCACCTTAGAAGCCAAGATGATTAAATTAAGGCTGATGTACTTTGGCAATAAAATGAGAAGGCATGGATCACTGGTAAATAAAATAATGCTAGGAAACGTTGCAGGTAGAAGAAGGAGAGGAAGACCACATGCAAGATGGAAGGACTCAGTTGGGGGCACATAGCCATGTGTTTGCAGGACCTAAGTAGAGAAGTGGAAGATAGGAGTTCTTGAAAGTGTATCATCCACAGGGTCACCATGAGTCAAAATCAACTCAAAAGCAAGCAACAACAACAACCATTAAAGCTTCCTAGTCAGCTATGCCTATCTTTATGCTGGATTTTTGTTGATCCAGCATTCACACAGATCTTTTTAACCTAGCCTACTGACACTGAACCTGTTCAGTTCTGTTGATTAAAAATGATTTAGCCACATGCATATCATTTTAGGTTTAGGATGGACTACATGGTGAATTTACAAATGCAAATGTATTCTCTCGTACAAATTCCCAAACATGGTTATAAAATAATTCTATCTGTAGAGAATAGGAGACATATATCTATACCTGTAATGGGAATACCAGTCCTTGGGGCACATATGAAGTTCTTCCTTCTTCCTTCTCACACTTTATGATCTATTAGTGATTAAAATTCCATGACATTTCTAGTCATTACTTTTTAATAGCCCTTTAAACTCTGACATAATCAGTATTCTCAAGTTGTTACATCAATTGCATAAAGAGAATATTTAATCAAAGATAATTCTTAGAACACAATTTAAGATATAACAATGAAATATCAAAATCAAACTTTTTAATTAAGGGAACACCTTGTTGGTTGTAGTTTCTTCTTTTTCTTTCTTCAGGTTCGATATTTATCATGTGCATAATCACTATTTCTTGGTCACTGTAAAATAATCCTAAAATTATGGATGAAGGGGATAGGGACAGGAAAAGTGGAAGATCATAAGTTACAGTAGAAAGAGTAATAATAATTGAATACCCCATAAGAAATGCCTGTTTAAATTAGAAAGATGTTCATTAAATTTTCACCTGGGAAATGTTAACTAGTGCCATTCCCCAAACACTAATATTGAGCCTATTTTTTAACAGTGACCTTGCAGATGAACATACTAGAATTTAATTAAATTGGCCAATTTACCTTGCCAATGTCAAGGTAAAAATACTAGTACATAATGAAATTTGTGAATATTCCCCAATTTTTAAAGATGCACAATTTATCTACAGTGGAATCCAGAGCGCTGAAACCTATTGTAAATTAATGCCTCCTTTGCACTCTTGTTTTTTTATTATTATTATTACAAGGAGAGCAATATGTGTAGGGGCTACATGCCCCCTCCCCATCATTTTTTGCAACTTCCAATCCTGCCAACAATTTCACTATCAGTAAGTAAAAATAAATGTCTCTTATTCTTTTCTCTCCCCCCCCTTTTTTTTTTACTGGAAGAAAAATCACACACAGCATGTGAACCTACTTTCAAACCTCTTCTTGAAAACACCTTTCAAATGGCCTCTTGCAAAGAAGGCAAAGTTGTTGCATGAGATCTATTTTACATTGAAAGTAGCAAACACTGAGTTTTTGCTGTCACTGCCATGGCAAATTCACGCAGCAGTTGGTGTGACACCCAATAGTTTCCAATAGATGGAAATTTGGCCCTCAAATCAAAATAAGCTTCTTGTGCCCACTCTATTAAGTAATGTAAAGTTGTGTGCGACTGTGGGAAACTGACTGATTGCAGAGAAGCTATAGCAGGATGTCAGATCTACAAATCCAAGCAAAAAATAAAAATGATTTTATCACTACTATACTAGTGTAGCCAGTGTAACCAGGCAGTGCATACAAATGGAACCACTCTGGCTGAGCTCTTCATTGCTGCTGTTTCCTCCTCTTCCAAGAGCCACATGGCTCCCACCCCAAATAAAGGTTTGATTGGTCTGCCAGCAATGATGCCTACTGCTGAAAGTGTCAGCAGGGTTCACTTTGACATCTGACATCAATATGTGAAAATAGAATCATGAGGCACTGATCAGGTGAGTTCAGGGGTATCCATTTGAGAGTTCAGCTGCTGAACAGATATAGGAAGAGATATGAAACTAGGAGAGAAATGCAGACGTCAAGAAGCAGATGAACTAGCCATGTTTGGCAGAACTTCCTCTAGATCATTGATTCCCACATTTTGGTCTTCCAGGTTTTTGCACTTCTTTCCCCAGAAATCAGTCAGCTTGGCCAACAGTCAGGAATTGTGGAAGCTGAAGTCCAAAACATCTGGAGTGTCAAAATTTGGGAACAACTGCTCTAGATTTTTGTTTCTTCTCGAATGTCACCAACAAAGATTATCCCTATTGATTGGGAAAACATATCCAAAGGTAGTCATGTTGGCCATATAACAAGATATAGTAGCATCCAAAATCCACAAAAGAATGATAACCTTACTGGGACAAGCAAAATGCACATTATAGATGCTGCGAGCTTTCAAAGTTCAACTGGCTTCCTCATCAGGCAAAGCTGTTAAAAATGATACAGAAGAAAGTAAGCTAAAATGATGAGGTTAGTCATAGCCCTGCATTTAGTCAAGATGTTTTGGTTGTTGTCTGCAGTTCAGATGATATTTACAGTTATTTCCTCGAGTGAATCTCCCAGTACTCACTTTGACTGAACGAGGAGGGATCCATGTGCATGAATACCCTTTCATACCATCTGAACTGAGGTCAACAACCACAGCTTGTTGATCAAGGCAGCCTTGCCTGGAGCCTTTTTAGTGGACTCAGAGAGAGACATCCCCAGACAGAGCAGACCTCCTGAGAAGGCACATTTGGTGCTGAAAAGTGGGACATATCTTCATTCTACCCTTCCACTATGGGGCAAAACAGGCCAGCTCTAAATGCTGGCTTTGAAGCAGCTTGGTGGTGTGGTATTTAGAGGCCGCACAGCCTGAAGATGCCCAGAAGATGCCCGGCTGTCCAGATGTGGGCTGGTTTCCAGGTGCAAATTTACACACAGCACATCACAGGAGCACCATAAAGCCACAGTGGAGCAAGAAAAGCCGGCTTTTTGCTGGAGCAAAAAGAGCAGCAATTTGCCGCTTCTTTTTTGGGCTGGCAAAAAGAAAGATCCCAATCTAGCTTTTTCAGGGGCAGCTTCAAGCCGCCTCTTTGGGAGAGTCTGTTCTGCATCTATGACAGGTGGGAAGTTAAGACAATTAATCTCTGATTTGAAAGATGAGTCACCTGTCCAGGACATAGGCTGAAAGCAACAATCACTTTCCTCACTTCTGTATTGATCTTGAGGCTTCCCACTTGATCCACCATACAGATCCTATAAGGCCTAAGATATGGATCTGGTAGCTATTTATCAGTGGTGTTTATCAGACGAGCTCTTAAAGAGGTACTATTCCAGTGTGACTCCTCTAGCTGCCTCCTGTTGCATGCTGGGATTGGCAGTTTTAAGGAGGGGTATTTAGAATTCTCAGGCAGAGAAGTTCAGCTCCTTAAAACTGCCAATCCCAGCATGCAACAGGAGGCTGCTAGAGGAGTCACACTGGAATAGTAGCTCTTTAAGAGCATAGTGTGATAAACATCAGTGATAAGATCCTGGTGCCGTAGCTACTCACCAATGCTGAGATCCTAATCCACTGGAAACATATCATCATCAGTATACAGACTCCTCATTTACAGAAACATTACTTTCATACACCTCAATCAACAACAAAATCTCCACTCTGCTCATAGAGGTGGCCTCCTCGATTACCACCAGGCACTTGAAGCTCCTCCTATATGGTAGGGTTATCTCATGAATTTCTCCACACTAGAGTTAGGAGAATGTCAGAAAGTGTGAAGCCTACCTGAAATGGAAGCCATTAAATAAATTAAAAATTGAACTACAGAAAAAAGGCCACCCATACCATTCCCATCAACTCTTAACATCACACCTGACAACACTGAAAATATACTACTACTGCTACTACTTCTTTCCTTCCTAGCAAAGTACAGTAAATGTACATGAAAAGGAATGGAAGAGGAGGATTTTCCAACTATTCTTCTCATTATATTCATATATTAGCCATATTTGACAAAAGACCACAGTAGATGCTGTTTTCCCAAGAGCTAGAGCAATTGTCCTCAGAAAAGTATCCCTGTTGAATGAACATATTTGCATGGATCAAATTATTTCAGTCAACTGAAAATGTATCTGTTAATTGCACCTATTTTTTATGTTTGCAGTGCAGTATTTATGAGGCGCTCCAGAGACACAAGCAGCAGCATGCATCCTATTTGAGTTAATCACACTGGAGTCCTCAAAAATCATTTGAGGTTTATCTAATTTTAACAGGTAGCAAAGGTGTCTGTCTTGCTTTATGATGGGGTTCTCATTATGCACTTGTCAGTTAAATTTCAGTAAGTCATTACATGATTTGAAAACAGATGCCAGGAAGTGCTTGCATCGTGATGCGAGCTATTCTTTGTTTATGTTCAGCATATGGTGCTGAGGCAACATATGGTGCATTTTGATGACCTAATACATTCACACTATGAAAGTGGCACATTTGTTGGCAAGACAATTCTACAAAAGAAGAATTGTATTTACCTTCATATTGTTTTATTCACGGAACAAAAGCATTGCTTCAGCCTTTTGAACCAAGTAGACACTTGTGTTAACCTTTCGCATAATATGTGCACATACATTATTGTTAACTTCAGTCTCTGTCAAGACCACACCAAGCTCAACAGATCATCTATGCAGCTGCCCTGGAATTATATTTGATGAAGGTTGTATAGAAATATTACAAGCAAATAAATGAATGTATTACTACAATCAGAACCTGATTAGGAAAGTTTGTGGTGTGGGAGGCAAACCAAAATGGGTATATTAATGTCTACACAAAGATATTCAGTCTCTCCCCCCAATATAGACAAATCATGTATTACCTCATGTGAGTGGGTGTGGAAATCTTACTATCTTTGTTTTAGATTAGGTTGATACAAATAAGGGATGGACCAAGAATGCAAGTGGGATTTATATAAATGCAACAAAACTGAAGCAGAATGATTTTTCCTTCACAACTGAAAGTGAAAGATTATGATTATTATCTGATAACAGAAAAGAGGTGTCATCAAAGCTACATTTTAACAATACTTCAGAGCTAATTTGTACATAATTCTGATTAGCCTTATTCAAAGGCATAGAAGATTATCACATGGAAGAGGCATATTTCTATTAATACCAAATGACATTTCCATTACCGTTTACAAATGAGCAAGAATGGGAGAAGCGTGTGAGGGTGTGATAATCTTTCCCCCAATAGTGCTCTTAACAGAATTTACTGGTGATTTAACCACGGGAGGAGGATGCTTGCCTCCAATGTGATAAAGTCCATAGCTGTGTTTAGTCTGTTTCAGAACAAACAAACAAAACATAAAAAGGAGTCCTGGAGCACTTTTGAGACTAATAAAGAGAAATAATTTTCTAGCATGAGTCTTCATGGATTCTGATATCTGAAGTGGACTAGAGTCCACAAAAGCCTAGGCAATAAATGTTGTTGTTTTTCCTTCACAAAGATGCTCCAGGATTCACTTATCTTTTTATATCTTTTTTATGTTATAATTGGTCTTGTGATATACTGTGAGAAACCAGGAAGGTTCTGACATTATCTGCATCTTCATCATCATCATTATCATTGTCAATATTATGAACATCGTTTATATGCCATCTAATCTCCATTACTGAAACTCCATGCAACTTAAAAACTGAAATAGATACAGGAAAAAAAAAACCTACAGATTAAATTATCTATTTAAATGTAATTAAACTATCTTTGGAATTCAAATAATTTAAACACAGCCATTAAAAATAATAACATCCAATTGATTAACACACTATTTAAATGTTTGGCAGTCAATTGCTCAAAATCTGTGCAAAAGAAAAAATTTATCCTGCAGAAAGAAGAAGGGAACCAGAGAATGAAACAAAATAGTATATTTCAAATAGGGATAGCCAAAGACAGGCAATGGATCATACAGATTTCTCAGTCTTTCTTACATCCTTTTGTTATGCCGCTGAAAGTATCAAAGATTTTTCCTAGCTGTCAATTTCTAGTCTTCATGTGTATATACAGAGATACTTGAATAATACACTCTTTGTGAATTATTGTATGAGATGTGCTGATCTGCCCCTCAGATCTGCCCAACAGATTGGAACTAATCTATCTAAAGGGCTTTAGTTTTCTCTGTGGTATAGGTCCTAGCAGTTTCGGTGCACCAGAAACTGGAATTAAAAAGAGAGATAGAGGGACTATACATTTAGGTATGTATAATATTAACACATATTTTAAATTGCCAATTTGGGGCACTCTTAGAATAGTAGATCAAGGAACAATTAAATCAGAATTATTATTATTATTATTATTATTATTATTATTATTATTATTATTATTATTGGGCAAAAATAAAGGGTCCCACAATATGAGTATACGTATATATAAGGTATATGTAGAGCCATCATGATGTAGTGGTTTGAGTGTTGCACTATGACTCTGGAGACCAGGGTTTGATTCTCTGTATGGTCATGGAATCTAAGGTTTGTCCTAGGGTTTCCATAAACTGAAAATGTCTTGAAGGCACGCAATAACAAGGCACATGTACTCCCCTCCCTTTCAAATTCAACATCCTGTGTAAATGTGTTTTCTGGTTCTGAACATTTAGGTATAATGAAGTCCAGTTTTGTTGTGAAAACAAAACTGCTGAATGTGTGATAGGACATAAAGTAATACCTTGTGGTTGTAAAATATCCCATGATATGGACATGATAAAGGTGTTGTTGCTGCTGCTTCTGGTTTTCATTTGGTTGTTTGGTTGGTTAATACTAATGAAGGGGGGAAAATCCTGCAATACTCATATATTTAGATTATCTGTCCCAATCTCAAAACTATCCCTGATGATGAAATTGTCTCTCCTGACGGAAAATCAAGGCCTTTTCTCCCCAGTAGCTGGAGCAGAACAACACATTTGTTGGGATAGATTTTGTTCCTTGTGGGGTCTTTAAAAATATATATTATTCTTTAGTAGAACAAACAAAAAAATACTAAATGGCAGGTGGCTGGAATATAATGATATTGTTTAACAATACAATTGATTTACAGATCATGGTTCCCCACAAGTTTAAATGATCTGAAGTTAGCAATAGCACATGTGTTGTAAATCCCAGTACATGACCAGAGTCTTTTGAGATCAATGAGATCAATTAGTACAACATGTTTATATAATGATGGCTTGAAAGTATTATTGCCACAACAGAACTTTCAATCTTTCAAACTTAAACATAGACAAAACATCCCTTTATTTTTTTCTCCACTGAAACAGTGCTTATTAAAATGTATAATGTTTTAAGATGAGGGGTTCTTAATGACATATCTTACATACATATTAAAGGGAACAGGAATGCCATTTATTTTATTAAAAAATATCATTGAAACTATTTATTTTAAGTTAGCCCTTTGGGAAAAAATATTTCAAAGTCAACTTTAAAACCATAATCTTGTTTGTATATCAGAGTCTGCCAAACTGGAGGGCGAGTCAGCTATTCTTTGTCAGAAGAAGCAAAGTGCACTGCTTCTCATCTCCGTAAAAGCCCTCTAATTTGCTTTTTGTTTCAAACACACTGGTGTCTAATGATTTCTAATTTTCCTTGGATTCATTCTTTTGTATCCCTTCACCTGAATTATCTACAAAGAATTTGTTTTTATATTTCCTGCAGATGTTTCTGCAAATACATGGGCCTCGACAAGATGGAGAACTCATAATCTAATAATAAATAATGCTGGCTTTTTATTTTGGATACTCTAGTTATTCCTATATGTGTAACTACATACCAATACTAGGTGGGGTGGAATTGTTTTTGATATCAACATTTATACCCTGTTATTCCTCTCTCAGGACCACCTGAGGCAGAAAGTTAACCAAATAGAGGGCCACCAGGGAGAATGCCCTCTTAAGTGTTGCCTTTAGCTGTGCCCGAAAAAGCAGGGACACATATAAAAAAACCATTGCTTCTGATCTTAAATAAAATGTATGATCCAGCCAAAGACAGGTATAATACACAACTGGCATAAGTCAAATTGGTCTAATCAACAGAGATTTTTAATGTTCCTCCACTGAAATAGATTGGATTTGTTGTTGTTTACTAGTCTCAAATTGATTATAGTTCTTATACTTACCAAAGTATGGTTTTCTTAATATTTTTGAAGCTATGTTTTGGGGCTATAACTTCATGTAGTAGGCAGAAGAAGCAAAAGCATAGTGTATGTTTCAGATGGTCATCTGAGGAAAGATATCTAGAAATCATATAATGAAGACGTTCTGTCAAGATATGGAGTCATTTGTTGTTGTCATTGCTTTTTGTTGTAAAGGATTTATGGAAATAATAATTTATAGCCCATCTTTCTTCCACAGAAAGGTTTCTCATACAAGCACTCGCCAAACCCAGTTGCTTAGGTTCGGCAATGCTGCTGTAGTATGTGCATTTAGCCCACATCCTGTGCTACATGCATAATATTTAGATTCCAGTCAAGTAATCTATTCTTCTTCTTCTGATAGTTGTAGTCAGTATGAAATAGCTTTCACATAAATTTGGAATTTGACTTAGAAATGTACCATCCAAATTTATTTTTTTTTAAAAAAAAAAAACACTTTTCTTCTTATCACTCCGTTCCAATCAACATTCTTTTATCCCAGGTAGGCCTTTATGTAATCTATTTATAAGATCCATCATTTATTTTAATGAGCGTAATTTCCCTATGAATAAGATTGCTCAGACAATGCTGTTGCATAACCTGAATGGCAAAGACAGTTCTTTGTTTGTCACAGATGCATAAATGGTTAGAGGAGACTAAAATGAGAACACTTTGTCAAATTGTTTCCTTTCTCGAAACTGCACTGTAGTGGCTTACATGGGCAGGAATAATAACTTTTATCTGTTGTAATGCATTACATTAAGAATAAGGGGTTATCTGCGGTTATCCTGGCAAACTGGTGATTTGCCCCCTTTCCTGTAAGAGACCCATGTATTTCCAGGTTGAAAGCAATCAAGGCTAGGCTAGGCAAGAGGGAAAGAGGGGCAGTCAGTCAGCTTGCTAGCTAGTAAAAGGATGGTTTCATAGTAGAATACAAGGCTTGTTCTGCCATTTTGACCAGCCCTGGCATTAGATACAGAGGAGTAGTTGCCCCAAATGTAAGCCAAAAATTTTAAAATATTGCTGGAGAGAGATTTGTGTACCATACAGTGTGCCCTGTGCCCCCTCAGGTAGCCTTATTTCCTCAATCAAAGTGCAAGCAACATAAATAAATAAATAAAACTAGTCATATATGTTTTCTATTGATATGCCTGGACTGCTTAAGAATATCACTAATCATCACGAACCAGAACAACAAACAATGAAATCTGGCTAACTATTCAACTCTAACACAGAGATCAGTCTGTCTCTGTGTTAGAGACAGAGACAGCTTCTTCCTCATTTTGAAATCCATTTTGAAATCCATTTCAACTGGCACCACTCAGTTCAGATGTATGTTTGTATGTATTTCTTGTTGTTTGGGTTTTCTTTTTACATTGGTCCAGTGTTTAGTTGTGTAGCTGTTAAGCTGGAATATTTCATTATGAAATCATTTCAACACAATTGTGATGCCAAAATATAGGGTTTTTTTTTAATAGTTAAGGATGCTTCAACAGCAGAATAGTATCTCATTAACGTACTATCAATTGACTGAGATCTACATTTCAGCTGTATTTTCTAGAAACATAAGTCAAGTTTCCCACACAATAGTGCCAAAAGGAAAAGGAAAAAGAAAAGAAAAAAGAAAGAAAGAAAAGAAAAGAAAAGAAAAGAAAAGATTCTCCAACAGTGAAAACTGCTTAGGACACGATGAAACATTATTTAGTTCTCTTCAAATTTGCTGAGCGCTCAAAGCTTGAAATTCAGCTAACCCTTCATTTCATTTTGCACATTAATTAAAAAACGAGAGCAACAAAGTCCAACTATAATATTGCATGTAATTAAAAATAATGAAAGAAAATCAAACAAACTGAGAATATATAAAGCTTATATGTTCTATTTTTTTATTTATTTATTTATTTAGTGGAACAGGATTTTCCTTTCTTGATGAATTTTCATATATTTAATATTTCTTGAAGTACAAATTGTATGTTAATCTACATTTGTGCCAACTTTGAGTTGTTTCTCAATGACCTTTTGTATTTTTTTAAAAAAATATTTCAAACATAGATTTGACTCTGAACTATATATCAATATAATCCAAAGGACCACATGTACTCAAAGGTGATTTAAACTAAATGTCATATTGGGAATACATTCAAAACTGACATATGTGCATTCTCTCTATAGTGAGAGAAAGGATGAGGAAGAAGCTGTTTTAGCAACATTTATTGTAAAGAAAAAGAGAAGGTTATGGGAGGATCAGTGCCTTTCTTCTCTCGTTCCAGCTCATTTCTTTTAATGCTGCTGGCACACTTTCATGGGCTTGGCAGTGGCAATTATAAATGTTCCTGGAATTGCAGTAGCTGGGGTATCATTGTACCCCTCAATAAATTCTGAGAATGATAGTGCGCAAACTGCAGTGGCAAAGGTAGGCAACTTACAGACCCAGGGGTCCATGTTCTCACGTGGCCTTTGGCTAATTTGAAAAACCTTCTGGAAGTTCAAGTAACTGCAAGAATGATGTACGTCTTTCACTTGGTGCAGAGGTGCAAGAAGAGATAAGGGGGAGGAATCATGTGTTTCTCAATCTCACTCTCTCTTTTGCTGTTGGTTCTGTCCACTTCTGGCTTCAGCCCCACCCTCCATCAGATGTGAACTTCAACATATTATGTGCAAGTGAATATGGATCACATTTTATAAAGGTGGACAATATCGGCCCTAAAGCAGAAAAGAGAAACTGTCACTGGTTAGGTGATCACATCACCCCACACAGATCACTAGATGGACACAACCTTCATTGGAGGGATCTTTTTTGCAAAACGGCGACATTCTGAGGGGATGTTTTTGGTCTTATTGTTGTTAAGATCATAAGATAATGGCTACTTTTGACTCTTAAGAAGTTGCATGGCAGTGCCACATAATCACTAACATGAATCCATGTAGAGTAGTTAGCTTAACCTCATTCTGAAGACATCTGCAGGAAAACAAGGACTGAGATCCAGCTTCAGAGGTGACCTGTCTTATGAAAGCCACCTTAATCAGCCATCCCAAGATCTGTGATGCTGGTTTATGTGTATATGTGTGTGATTGTCTGTTTATTGGAAGGAATATGAAAGTGACTCTCTTCCATCATACTTAGGATTCTCATCTCTCTCTTACATAAACCTCTGTAAATAAAGTGGTCTTTACACATTTTCAGTACCTCTGAATCCTGAAAGTATGCAAACCTCTTCTAGCACACATAGAAGGCAAGTCTGTCTTTGCTCTCATTTTACAGTTAACATTTCTGACTGATGGAAGGCCTGACACCATCTCTGCACCATGCAATCTGAACACTTGCTTTGGGGAAAGGAGGAACTAGAATGATAATAGAGATTTGAAATGCACAAATATGACTTCCAATTTGGAACCACAACAGTACCAATGCTTCCAATTTTTCTCATGTGTAGCTCTATTGCAAAACAAAAGCAACCCCCCCCCAAAAAAAAAACTTTCAAAGAGGTCTGCTTGACATTATGCACTCAAGTGTCAGAGTCCCTTATCTGAGTTTGTATGGGCTTCTGATGGGGAGGGAAGGCACTCCACGCTTCTGTCCAAGCATATTGACTCTAGTATCACCCAACGCTAATTGAGCTTGACAGGTAGAGTCAGAAACATCAAGTGACAGAGTAAAAATGACAAGCAATGGCAGCGTCTTCATAACAGTTGAAAGGGCAGAGAATGGAAGCAGCTGTTGTCACAGTTACCTCTCTTGGGAGAAGAGACTTTTTATACAGTGAAGGACAGCCAGTGGCAAAGAGCCTGGTCTGAACTGGGTCCTTATTATTTGCTTAACTCCCCTTTCTACACACATCTAAACATGAAGCTGATATTCATAATATTTTCACAATTGGAAAAATGCTGCTGGTTTTAAATGAAATGCAGCAATCTCCTGAAACAGAATTCCTCACAAGCTAGATCTGTGAAAATATTGACACAAAATGGCCTGATTTGTCCCTCCCAGATCAATATGCAGACCAAAGCAGGCTCTTTACACTTTCCCACAAATTTCAGAAGCATTTTCTCCCCAGGTTTTTTGTTTTATTTTGGTATCAAAACTAGCTTCCCAAAATGTGTTTGCTATTTGTATATTGTTGGTTGTTCGTGTTCCTTCTCCTGCACTTCCCTTTTTTTGTCTCTGATTCTAAGCCTGCTGTGTGTATAATATTTTCTACATGTAGGTTGAATACAGGTGATAACATGCAGCCTTGCCTGACCCTTTTGACTATTGGAAACCATTCTGTTCCTCCTCATTCTGTTCTAATGGCAACCTTTTATCCTGAGTACAGGTTACACATCAGGACGATCAGAAGCGATGACACTCTAAAAGCAAGCCATAGGTTTTTTGTGATACAAGCAAAGGCTTTGCTGTAGTAAAAAAAAAAAAAATTATATATATATCAGATTTTCTTCTAGAATTCCTTGGTGTGTTCTATTATCCATCATGTGTTTGCAGTGTGATCCCTAGTGCTTCTGCTTTCTGAATCCAGCTTGTGCCTCTGGGATTTATCACTTCATATACTGTCGGAGTCTTTGTTGCAATATTTTGAGAATGACTTTGCTTGAATGAGAAATAAGTGTGATGGTTCTGTTATTACTGCAATCTTTTGTTTTCCCTTTTTTGCATGTAAAGGAATGTATATTGATCCCTTCCAGTCTGTGGCCCACTGCTTTGTTTTCCATATTTGTTAGCACATTTTGGTTAGACCCATATTTGAATCTGTTCCTATGGATTGTAGCAGTTCTATTGGTATGTTGTATGTTGCACAAGAAATAACTGAGTGGTTTTATTGTGCAATGTTACTGGTTTTGTGAAACATTTTTGTTGTGCTAAACTTCAACACTGCTTTTTTACATACACAGTACTATTGCACAGTAAATAACCATGTGGTTTTGTTGTGAAATGTTGATAATTTTGTGCAACATTTTTGTTGTTTCTAGAGAATCTGCAAAGCTTTTGTAGAAAAGTTGTACAGTTTTCCATCACTGCAGTGGGGGGAAATCCTCAGTGTCTCAAAGCAGTGGGATAAAAACTCCTTCATTGTTCATAATATCTGTTCTGACTTGGAACAACTGAGATTTACCTACTATATACAGTTAGCTCTTAGTATCTGTGTTAGTTTTGTTTCAGACACACACACACACACACACACACACACACACACACAGATGCAAAAAACATGGGACTGTAGGTCCTGTGGTTTTTAATGGCAGCATGCATGTGTTCAGCTGCACTGCCACAACTGTGTGCATACACTTCCATTAGAGCCCATGGGGCTTCCCACCCATGGATACTCAGATCTGCAGACAGCAAGCCCACAGTTGGGGTGAGCAGGCTGTACTTTCTTACAATGGTATCAGATGCACATGAACAATCAATAGACCAAAGATTGGGAATAAATTACCTCCCCATGATATTGTTGGAGTACAGTTTACACCAAGCCTAGCCAGCACAGTCAATGGTGGGGGATTGTGTCAGTTGCAGTCCAGTAGAATCTGGAGGGACACATACTTTCCAATTCTACTTTTTTCCAATGTGTAAAGAATTTCAGTGGACTGTTGCTGTTCAGAATAATTTTTAAAAATCTATTGTGAGGTTTCTCTAGATCTGTCTGCCTTCTCATGCCTGAGTTGGATGGAACCCTCTGAGACCACCTTTCTTGCCTACTTAACTCTTGCCATGATCATTAGTTGTATTACGATCTTCTTCTTTATCATCACAACAGGACTTCACTGGAGATTCCACTTGCACTTTCTGCCTTTGATGCTGCAGATTTGCCTCTCACTCTGTTGCAGATCCTGGAGAAAGCCAGGCTGAGCTAAGGCATGTGAAAAGGAGTGTGAAAGAGACAGAGCACATTTAAAGGAGGGTTTTATTTTAAGTAATAATAATAATAACTTTATTACAGCCATTTGGCCAGCACAATTACAAAATTCCAATTTAAAACACAACATAGGTTCATGTACAAGCAGATTGGAGAGTATAAACAAATGATAGTTTATAAAAAGTAAGGATAAAAAATAAGGATAGGGCTGCACGATCAGGTAAACACACAATGAGTAGGCTGCCATCACCTCGCAAACAACTCTATCATATTGTGTAATAGAGCAGCACATTCAAGACATATTAGTTATTTTATGTAATGGAATTCTATACCAAAAGGGTATCTCTTTACACGAAGACCATCTTTTCTTTAGCCACAGATAGAAAGTATAAGTACAAAGTAAATCATTTCAGCCAAATCAAAAAAAGAAAGAAAGAAAGAAAGAAAGAAAGAAAGAAAGAGTCAGAATATCATAACATGACTGCTTAGTAGATTCTCCTAATCTTACAGATCAGATGGCATTTGTAGTTCTTGATGTTCATTGGATAGTTAGGAGCCCGGACTCCTTTGTCCAGCTTCCACTAGCCTTCCCAATGCAGCCAACCTCCAGATATTCCTTTGATTCATCTCTGAATGGTCTGTTTACAGAGGCGGGGTACAAACCGCCGCTTTGCGGCGCTCCCCCACCGCCGCCATTTGCTCCATGCGGGAGCCGCATCAGCCAAACCGCGCGACTCCCGCGCGGAGCAAAAAAGAAGCTCCATTTTGGAGCTTCTTCTTGCGGCGCCTCTATGACGTCGCGAGGCGCCTGGCGCGGACTCGCGACGTCATAGGCGCTGCGACACGTCTGGATGCTATGCGTCCAGTACGTAAAGATGGTGGCGCCCATGTAGAAGGTGCGCCGCCATCTTGTACGTATAGGATATGTACTAGGGTTAGGGGGGTGCGGAAGCACCGCCCCTTCCTAACCCTAGTACGTATCCTATATGTACTAAATGGCGGTTTGTATCCCGCCAGAGAGAGCCCTGAGACAAAGAGCCCCTGGGCTTTTTATCACCTCTGCTCAGAATCACCTTGAAGGTCTGTGCTTCTGCCCAACTGCCCATCTCATTGAGCACTTGCTATCTCAACACCTGTTGCTGAACATCATTAAAATATAACTGTATCTCCTCCCACATTTAAACTCTGGTAAAGGTTCTGATAAATGGAAGGATTCCCATTTATTACACCTATGAAAAAACTATAATTTAATTATATCTGCCTTTAAGGGGAAAGGTCCAGATCCAAAGGACCAGCATCGATGCAGTAGTTATATTTCACTTTAGCAGGTCCAGCCAGTATAGCTATACAATTGTACAATTAGTGTGCAGTGTGAAAAGTTGTCCACATGTTCAATGCATGTGAAGAACAACATTAATGCATGTGGAGAAGATTTCTAGTAGACAATTTGATAATTCTTGCTCAGATTGATAGAGAATAGAAGGAGAATTGTGCTATCAACTTTCTTTTCCCTTCATATCCTTCATCAAAGAGTTTCATGTGGCTTTCTGGCTAACTTCATTGTTCTGTAACTCAACTGAAAATGAAGCATATAGTTTGCTCTGGATGCTCTGAAGAAAAAAAAAGTTTCAGAAATATAATGAGTAAATAAAGAGAGACATGCAACTTTATTTACTCACACAATTTTTCCCTAACCCTTTGGCTCTTCCATTCTAACTTGACACATGTATATATCTCCTTTTCTTCCTTCTCATCCACATAAAGCATCTAAATTTTTATTGCAAGCTCCTCTGGGAAACGATCTGTAACTTGATTATTTTACTCTCCATTGCTTTATGGATATGGATGCTGCTACATTGAAAGCAACAGATATGAGAGTTGGAGGGAGTGTTGGGAGCCATCTGCTGCCCTGCTTGTTGCAAGAAATCCAGTGTTAAGGAGCTCATGGACTTTTTAAAATATATGCTTTGAAGATACATTTTGCAGAATTCCCAAGCCAAGATGCCTACTGACTATGTAACCCATGAGATTCATGGACTGCTGGGGAGGGGGGGAGTTTTCCATTCTTTGTACTTGTTCTGGAATCAGATCAGACATGTGATTTCTCTCCTCTGAATCTGCAGATCTCTGGCACAAGGGTACTTGTGAGTTGCTCTACTCTTTCTGCCAGGAGTCTTCCTCTGGGCCTTGTGAATGGAATGTGGCATCTGTCACTAGTCCAACCCTTCTCTGCAATTAAGGCTGCATTCATTATCCCAAAGTATATTGTCATCCAACAACACATGGATCTTAATGGTCTCCTAAGCCAGGTTTTGTGGCTTTGAGTTCAATCTGAGGTGCCACCTGAAACATGCATGTTTTCCCACTCTTTTTCTTAGACTGAGGGATTGAGTGTCCTTGATGCTTGTCAGCAAATTGTAAATTCTGGGCTCACTTCTGATAATGGTTAAACCAGATAACTCAGATTAACATCAACACCTGACTTGAACATTTTCAAGTCTTAAAATGCCAGAATATATATGGGAACTCTTATGACACTGTTTTAGGCTATTTATTATAAGTTTTCATTGATATATGCACATACGCACAGACACACACACACACTCCAGGGAAAATCACACACACATCTATATCTAGGTATTTAAACTTCATTATATTTCACAAGATGATATGTAAGGTATTATTCCATCATGTTGCGTATAAGTCGTACAACTGTCACATCATATTTATCAGGACAGTCATAGGGACTTTATCTCTCTCTTCAGCTCTTTTACAGGCTTGGCAATAGATAATACATGTAAGAATGTCAGTCTTATAAACCAGTTAACATGTAACTTCTCCTTGTAGCACCATAATCACATTATCCTCTCTAATCACATAATTTTCCAGTGTTTGCTAAATCATCGGTGGGTTACATACCGCCATTTGGGACATCCTGAGGACGTCCCAGTTTAAAAAGGGGGCATCTCTTCTAGACGCCCTACTCCTGTTACGGACTCTGTCTGTAACAAATGGCGGCGGCCGTTCCACACGGCCGCCGCCATCTTGACGTAATGGACACTCTGCGTCCGCACGTCATGCCCCGGAAATGATGCTGCGAGTGCGCAACTAGTGCCTCGCAGCATCTCTTCCAGGGAGCAAGAAGGAGCGCGATTTTCACGCTCCTTCTTGGCAGTGTCTGGGAACTGTGCCGTTTGGCTGCTGCGGTTCCCGGACGCTGCAACCGACGGCGGAGCGAGATGGCCCCTTCTGGGCTGTCTGTAATGCGCCACCATAAAGACAATTCCTGAAGGCTTTTACATATTAACAATTTGTTCTTATAATATTCTTAGCTATCTTAAACTTAATCAGTTATCCCAAACAATCTCACCTGTTTGAAGAACTTTACCCTTTAATAGGCTTCTGTGTGACAGTCATTTAAATGTTAAATGTTAAACACTTATTAATCAACTCATAACTGCATTAATAATATGTGAACATACATCTACCCTAGCCTTACCAGCATGAATGAGCATTTTAGGGCAGAATCTATCAGAATCATCAGATCTGAAAGACAATATTGATGTCTTCTCTTCCCATGTTGGAGGCATGCTAAACAGCAGTTAAGTTATTTTATGCTCTTTTAACACACACAAGACATCACCTAACCAATCAGAGATTTAGATCTTATATTTTCCTTTGGTATGCTAGAGCCTAGTGCACACCCCACTTTTTGAATGTATCCTATATCTGTTATCAGATGTCTCTAAAATATTAACTTGCAGGATGACCTGAGATCATTCTTTGTAGTTTTTATTTAGATTCTTTAAATTGATGTCTGGATTCTTCCCAGACTTGAAATCTAAACAAGCATTCCCCATTGTTTTATTAAAAGGCAGAAAATGGGCAGACATTGTTATAAATCTTTGGCTCTATATTTTATCATTTATAGGTTTTACCAGTATATATGTCCCCTTTTTATGTTATATTAGCAGACTGAGAATTTGCTGACTAAAATATGTCAGGCCAGCAACATGGGAATCTCCAACAGGTGGTCATATAGCTTTGCTTGGAGACATCTAGGAAGAAAAATCCAAACACTTTATAATTGTATCCATTGTTGAGCCAAGATGTTTCTCCTAATCCACCCTATTTTTTATTATTAATACTTTTTTCTTAATCCATTGTACATTTATTCTGTTGTTACTTCTAATCCTTTGAGCCATTTCTAACAATACATCCTGATCTCTAAAGGATTTGGATCCAGAACAATAATTGTGGCCTCAGGGAAGAATTAAAAAGAGCAGTATAATCTGCAAGTATCACTAAGGGGGCTGGACAGATTGGTAGAAAGGGGCGGAGAGATGCTGCCTCTTTCTGCCTCATATGGAGACCACAGCAACCAAATGTCACGGCCTCACTGGGGTTCTTTTTAGGCCACGTGCGGGGCACCATTGACACACTCACATGCCATTATGACGTCCATGTGGTGTGGCGCTGTTTGGGCACTGCACCGTGCAGATGTCAGCATTGCACACCCCATATGGATAGGCACGTGCCATAATGGCACCCGGGCAGAGCGGTGAGGGCTCTGAGTGTGGGGACGGTCAGTGCTCAGCTTGCCCACAGGATGGCGCTTTTCACCCACCTGTACCGGGCCTTAGTTATTAATTAGGTTTTGCCCTGGCATGGCTCAAAGGAAGGAGGAAGAGAAGAAAAGAACCATCATAATGTTAACCTGAAGGAAATCATTTCTATTAAATAAAAATATAAGTTCTTCCTATTTTGTGACAATTTCTTATAGATATCACTATCAAACTCTGTATTTATGTTATGGGGAAAATATAAAGATAGTGTGACATGTATTTCTGTGTTTAAAATCATAAATTGTCATGCACCTTGGTTATGTAGGAAATCTGAATTTGTTGTGGTAGTAGTGTGTTCTCAAGTCAACTTCAACCTATGATGACTCTATGAGTAAAGCCTTATTTTGACTTAAGATCACAAAATGAACTCCTGAGTTCCTGTGGAATTGAAAAGAAAAAAGTTCTTGAATTCTGATGCTCGGAACCTGAAGCACAAAATGTTGTAAACGTCATGTTTTGGTTTGTAACAATGCAAAAATCTTTTCAGAACTGAATTTAATAATCACTGTAACATTTGTAGATGCTGTTAGAAAGCCAAATAAAAGAATAAAATGTATCCTTCTCTATTAAAAATATGCAGAAAGACTGTGTAAAACTAATTTATTTAACCTAGCACTGATGAATGTAGTCATTGTATTTCTTTGGATTTATAATATTCCTATAGAACCTTCTGGTAGAATTTGCTGGGTGGCTTAGAAAAGTAAGATAAATAATACATAAAGAAAATAAGAGAAATACTATGTAAAAAGAATAATGGCATAACAAAAATAATGCATCTAAAAGCCTGGAAATATAAAACCATTTTACCTGTTTCAAAAGCCAACGATGTTAGCACTATGTGACCTTTTCTGAAGAAGGATTCTATACACAAGGTAAAAGGCTCTTTCATTTATTGCCACCACTTTTATTTTGTCATCATGAAAGCTGACCTCCCGAGAAGGCCTTATTCCATATAGAGAAAGTATGTATGTGATTGCTGCTTTGAGTTGTCAACAGAAATGGACTGGGAGCCACTGGATCTTTTCTGTGATGGCCAGATATGGTTTTATCAATCAGTTACAGCCTTACAAAAATCATTGTTTCTAAATAGTTTCCAGAAGTAACCCCAGTGAAAATGTATTACAGTACTTAATCTTAGACAGTCCCAGAATATGGATAACTAGTATTATAGGGGACATCAATCCCATCGATCTCCAGTTTGAGTTTGAGGATGGTGCCATTGGTGAACTGAAGGCAGATTATATAACACCATGCTGGTTCAGATGACCAGCACTCAAACTGAGCAATTTGACTACCAATGAGGTCTATGATGATCCCTGTGGTCCAAGCAACCCAAACAGCATCCCTGTTTTGGCACTTAGTCCCAGCAGATCCTTTAGTTTTCCCCAAATCTCCTGTTCTCAGTTTACACTCCCTCGAAGTTGAATGAGACTCTTGGAGAACTTTGAATCACGCTGCCACCACCCAGTGAATTTATAATAACCCTTCCTTAACACACACTGGGACTTCTTAAAGATTTATAGTTCCCTTCCCGCTCTAAACTAAGCAAGTGATAACCAAACTAAGGCACGTGTAAAGATACTTTTAAAGAAAATATTTATTTTATTAACAAAAATAATATGAATCATACAAGGTCTTTTGACCTTGCAGGTACAATACGTATAGTTATCAGATATTCATTTCAAGCAAGCCAACAGAAACAAAATTAATAAGGCCTAATCGTTCTATCTGACACATTCCTAAGTAACTGATACAGAGATGGACTCTTCCAGCCTCGGTGGGTTTGAGATGTAGTTGCTGGCCTTGGCCTAGCCCAAACTATCTTCCTGAAGTAGCCTTTCTTGGCACAGGCTCAACACTGCAGTTTTTCCCAGCTAGCAAGACCTACATCAAGTAAGAGACTTCACTCCAGATTCCCCACTGCAGAAGCTCCTGCAACTGACCTCAGAGGCCTTTTATATCCCTCTGTCGGAAGCATCTGGAAGAAACTCTTGCTCCTGCTCACTGATTGGCCAAGTGGGCCTTCTATCAGTTGTGATGCAATTACTCTTTTGCATGTACCTCCCTCCCAGCTTAACTCTTTATTGCCTGACAGAAGCCTTCAAATGACTGGAAGCCCAGTCGTTACAAGGTCCGAAACAGATGGGCCAAATAGAGTGGCTTCTGGATGCTTCAGGAGCATGGCATTTACACAATGCATGCCCCTGACATAGCCAGGAGATATTCTGAGGCCACCTAAGACAACACAGAGCTGCCAGCAAAAGGAGGGATTCAATCCGTTCAGCATCTGGCTATCCGGTCTCCACAGGCCAGGGATCATTGGGGCTTGAGTGCACTTTGGCTACTCCTTTTGGCCAATCTGTTTTGGCCTTCAGCCAATGGTACAATCAAAATGTTCTTGTGAAGCTTAATCTGCTTTTCTTTGAAATTCCTAACAGCTTAATGACTCTGAAGTTTCTAACTTTTCCCTAGTTGTAGATACATTTCCCCCACTTTAGGCAGGGGCATCACTAGGAGTGTGTGGGGTGTATGGACTCCACCATGTGAGACATTCTAAATGAGGGTGACACCACTGCTCCCCAAGGATAGCAGAAACGGGCTGTGATGTTTGCCTGTGTCCCTTTAAAATGCTGAAACTCACCAGAACAGATGGTGTGACTGGGCTGAGAATCTTTGGGAGGCAAAAAAAGGAGAGGCCCCAGTTTTTTTAAAAAAATAATTAAAAAATAAATTTACTGCAAATGTTTTGCACAAAGTATTAACCATAATTTGCAAAATTAAAAAAAAAAAATCTTGCTGATTCACCATTTTGTTGGTAGTATATCTTGATAAGCTGAGATATGCTTTTTCATCAAGCACTAAATTTTTTTTTTTTTTTTTTGCAACATTCCTAGTCAACAATAGGGATGGGCAACTGTGGCCATGCAGATGCTTTTGACTTACAACTCTATAAATAAAGGTTAATAATAAAATAAAATAGTCAGCCCCAACCAACATAGCTAGTGGTGAGGAATTATGCAAGTTACAGTCCAGAACACAGTGGAGAGCTAGCGTTGTCTACTCTTGGACTACAAATCATTCTTACTGATAAATATTTCTCATTTCTATACAATTAAAAGGTAGCAAACACTTACTTTGTATTTACTTTATTTGTACTATCTTTTCCTTCAGTCAGGTTCTGGATGCACAATATGCTAGGTTTGGTAACTTAAAAACGTCCATATCTACGTTATTTCCTCTTTGCCAAATCTTTCCTTTCTGGTATATTTTACAATATTCTTGTTCCTAATGATATTAAATGTTATAAACACTTAGACAGAAAACAGATGACACAGATAATTCAGTCAAAGAGTGGTTAATGTTGAATTGTTTTTATTAACTACCTTTTAGTTGGCTTTGACTCATGGCGACTCATGAATGAGACATCTCCAAGATCCCATCTCCTCAACTGCTCTGTTCAGGTTGTGTAGGCTCAGGGGTCCCGTTCCCCCCCCCCCGTCTATCCATCTTGTATCTGTTTTCCTCTCTTTTTTTTATTCCCTCCACATTTCCTAGCATTATTGTCTTTTTTAATGAGTCATGCTTTCTCATGATTTGACTGAAGTATGACAGCTTCAGTTTAATTATTTTGGTTTACAGGGAGAGCACAGACTTGATCTGTTTTATAATCATTTGTTTGTCTTTTATGACCATCATGGTATTCTCGATATTCTTCTTCAGCACCACATCACAAATGAGTTGATTTTCTTCCTTCACTGTCCAGCTCTCACATC
>NC_056524.1:118898968-118974134 GCF_019175285.1 Sceloporus undulatus
GGAGGATAAAACTTTGGATCAAATATTGATCAGAATGGGGACTGTAGTAAAAAAAAATCAGAAGAAGACTAGGAATGGGAAGGCACCTATGCAATAACGAGAAAAGATACTAACATCCCTTGATCCACAGTAAAGATATACAATTAAGAGCAGAAGTAGGAATTGTACAAGTCATGGTATTCCATAAGTCTCAGGATCAACTTGAGAGTAGTTTACAACAAACAATCACCAGTAAGTCAGGATTCCTTGCTAACTTCTGCATACTCCATCAGAATACATATCCCAGAATTCTTTAAGATGCAACCAAGACAATTAAAATATCATGAAACCAATATAACTGTGAAGTGGAGATACAGCCAACCTCTCCCTCTCTCTTTGGTATCAGCAATATTAAGACAGTATTATAATTTAAAAAATCTTATAGTGTTTGTGTAAGTATCTTAGCTGTAATATATAGTTGCTCTATCAATGATAGACATTATTATTTATGTGTCATTTCTTCTGCCCAAAAAGGATGCAACAGCAAAAGCATAAATGCACCCCTCCTTTCATGAAGTCACGGATAATTAATTAACAACAGATAATTTCTGAAACAGTGTTCACAATCTATAATCAACCCCATATGGGAGTGTTATAATGAGATTTGCTTTTAAAAGCAATACAAATTAATTTGTAGTTAAATATGCCTCAGTAATGACACCATAATTTGTAAAAGATGCAGTGTGATTTCACCTTTAATTAGTTTTAAAGATGCAGTACAAGTCTACCTTCAATTAGCATAGCTTTGCCAGTGGAATTTATCTGTCAATGAAATAAATACTATAAAAGAAATAATCACATACATGTTCTGCAGGTAGTTCTTTAGCACACTTCATGGCAATTTGTATGCAATCAGTCAAATCCTGTGAATTTTTTCTACCCACAGTCTTTTGCCTTTACTGCTTACAACCTTATTTTGAGAAGGTCTTGTGAAATACATTCAGCTATTCAGTCTTAAACTGTGATTGTTGAGATCCTTTTTAGGTATGTGTCTGTGTGAAATTATAACATGCAAATGTGGTACTTAATAGCCGCCATCCTTCCCCCACTTCTTTTCCTGCAAGCATAGTTAGATCTGCTCTATCAAGCTATCCACAATAAACCAATTCACCAGAGATTGGTGGTGGAGTTGAGATATATTTATAATAAGGTTGGAGAGCTGTTGAATGTCTACCAGAAGTGGATCATGGTGTGTTTCCTATCTGGCCTATTAATTTCATCTGCATTCACCTGCCATCAGCAATCAGAAGAAAGAAGGTATTTCAAGGCCACAAACTGCTGCACAGACCAAAGATCTTCTTTGCAGCCTGATAAATGATTGCATAGGGACTTATACTAGAGCAGGCATTATGTTTCACATACTTAAAAGCTGCTGTGCTGGATATTACAGAATTCATGCTTAGTAGGAGAAATTGGTTGGTTGGTTATCTTGTTTATATGTTATCTTTCTTTCTGCACCAGATTCAAGATGTCTTTGTTGTTAACTGCCCTCAAGTCAACCTTGGCTCATGGTGACCCTATGGGTGAGACATCTCCAAGATACCCTACCTTCCACTGCTCTGATCAGATCCTGCCGGTTCAAACCTGCGATGTCTTTGATCAAGTCAAACTATCTGGCATGTGGTTTTGCTCTATTTCTACTCTCATCTACCTTTCCTAGCATCTTTCCCAATTATTCATGCCTTCACATGATGTGGCCAAAGTACGACAGCCTCAGTTTAGTCATCCTAGTTTTCAGGGAGAGTTTGAGCTTTATCTGTTCAAGAACCCATTTCTTTGTCTTCCTGGTTGTCCACGGTATCTTCACCACTCTGCTCCAGCAAGGTGGCTTACAACTATTTAAAACAAAGTGCAACTTAACAACAAACAAGCATTAATACAATTTTTTTTAAAAAAATAAACAAACTAAAATACAAAACTATAGGATTCTCTGGGCTAGAATTTGTGTCTGGATTTTTTTTCATCTATTACTGATTCATATTTATGATCCCTTCATATTCAGTGGTGTGGAGAATACACAGAGATTGTAAAATCCTGATTTACCAAGCTTTAGTCACTGTAAGTGATGGGACTCAGTTCACTTGCCAATTGGAATATAACATATTGATGTTTCTACTGCTCCCACAAGAAAAAACAGTCGCCCGCTAGATGGGCAGACTGTTTTGCCGCTAGAGGCGGCAAAAACTACAAGCCCCAGTATGCACTGGGGCTTGCCCTGGCTCCCTATTGGTGCGTGGGGCGGAAGGGGCAATCCTTCTACCCCGCGACGCTCTGGGAGTCGGGCTCAGTGGAGTACAGCTTCCGGTCCTCCACAGTGTGGTACCAGGGCTATGGAGCTCTGGTTGGGAGTCAATAGGTACCCGGGGGCAAATAGGGCAAGCGTATGGCCATTGCGGGGGCCATAACGCAGGAGCGCCTCCTGGTGACTAGGGGCTTAGTGAATATGTGAACGCATGGCATGTTTTGCGGTCAAGTGGTGTTCCTTAGCTCCTAGGTCATCCCAAGCGCCTGGTGGGTGCCAGGTTTTTGGATAATCAGACAAACGTGGGGTTGTTTGATTTCTCAGATCCTGACCTCATGCTTGGTGCCAACCCTTACCAATTGCTTGCTAATAAAGTTGTGGCCTTTCTTCTAAACTTGTTGTTATGTGTGGTTATTTGCAGCAGCATCTGAGGCAAATCTTGATGAGACTGTCAGAAGAAGGAGCCTCATAGCAATTGATCCTCCTTTGTTTTATTTTACTAAGTAACAGATCTAGAATCACAGCCATGGTCTTTCAGATAGTCTGGACCCAAGCTGTGTTTTAGTAATAAGAATTATATCTGACCCCATGCAACAACATTCTAGCCCTTGTCCTCATCTATGCCAACTGGCAGCCAATAGAATCTTTCCCAAATCGGAGCCCTGGGCCCCAAGTTGGAACATACATATGATAATAAAATGTGTCATCCTTGGCATGCCACTATGAGGCCAAAAGCACTGGACAATGAATTTGAGGCTATCCCAGCTATAAGTGAGAGTTGGTTGTAGGAAAGCCTGGGGAAGGAAGCTGACAGAATGTGTGGCCCTTGATCACCATACTGAACAATGATCATTCTTCCTTCACAGAACTATGTGCCTTTGTAAAAAGATGGGTCAAGCTGGAGTGTAGCTTACTCTGTTGGTCAGAAATATGATAATGCAGCTTTCTTTCTAAACAAATGCCTATGTTGATTGATTCATTGACTATACTGTCATGGAAGGCTTCAGTGACATTAGAAAAGTTGTTTTCTCTCCATCAAATAACACAATATGCCTGCTTTCCTTGCAATATGTTCTGCATATAAGTTGAATAGGTAGAGTGATAGGATGCAGCCTTGCCTGACTCCTTTCCCAATTGGAAACCATTCTGTTTCTCCATCTTCTGTCTTGAAAGTAGCCTCTTGTCCTGAGTACAGATTACTCATTAGGACTATCAGCTGTGTTGGCACTTCCATGTCTTTAAGGTTGCTCCACAGCCTTTCATGATCTATGCAGTCAAAGGCTTAGCTATAGTCTATATAGCACATACTTTTTTGTTAATGGGGATGTATATTGATCACTTCTAATCTGTTGGCCATCATTTTGTTTTCCATATCTGTTGACATATGTTGGTTACCACTAGAGTTGACTCTGTCAGTGTAGATTGCAACAGTTCTTTTGGATTATAATCAGTTCCCAGAGTCTTGTTTTTTACAATTTCCTTTATTGCAGCTTCACCTCACTTTTTAGAATTCTGGGTTCCTCTTCATATGGCTCTTCATTTCATGTGTCCTTCATGTTGTCATCTCTTTTATATAAGTCTTCTGTGTATTGCATTCATCATCTTCTTATTCCTTCCTGGTCTTGAATTATGTTATTTTTATTGTTGTAGAGCATCTCGGTCTTGCCTTTGATTTCTCTAATCTTGTGGAATAGGTCTCTCATTCTTCCCTTTTTGTTGCTCTCTTCTATTTGTCAACATTTGTCGTAGTAATTTTCCTTATCTTTGTGTACTACCCATTGTACTTTGCATTCATGGTTCTTTTTTTATTCCTATCTCCTTTTTGGTTTGTTTCAATTCTTTCTTTTATTGTTTGTAGTGTTTTATCTGTCATCCATGGTTTTTTCAGTTTCCTTTTGTCTGTTGGAAATGTCTTTATGCATTCTTCTTTTATTATGTCCCTTGCATCAGACGAAAGCTCTTCCGGTTCACTATCTATTATTCTTGGTACTACAAATCTGTTCCTTATATTGTCAATGAATTCTGTGGAAATGTTTAAATCACATTTTGATATGATGACCCGTTTTATTTTCATGCCAAATTGTAAATGGAAATGACACAACTCTAACATGTTGCTGTGGTTTATTGCCAGAAGTCTTTGGGGAAATATTTTGAAATAAATATTCATAGCTGGATAATGGGAACAAATCTTGAATACACCTGTCTTTATTTTGGTATTTTGGTTTGCTTAGAAGGGTAGACAAAAGAATGACATCCTGGAAAACAACAGTGAAAATCCCTAGTACTTTGAATTGGAACCTATTGTAGACTTGTGAATGCTGTATTAGAAAATCCATATTCATTATAATAGAAGAACTGCTAGTAACATGTCATGCCATCACTCTAGGGTGGCAGAGCTGCCCATGAAACTTAGTTGATGTATATAATTTTCTTTCACATTAATATTCATAACCATCTGTTAGAATAGCTTCCTGCTCCTTCTCAAATACGCAGCCAAAATTTGCAGGACATGTCTGTTAAGCCAAAGATAAGTACGGAAGAGCAGTTTGGAACACACAACAAGCTCCCCTCTGGTTCCAAAGGTTTTGCAAATACGCGCAAAATAAAGCAACTTGGCTCATAGGCACAAATGCTGTGGCTGTGAATGGAATACACTTTCTTTGCCATTTCTTATTATCATCCACACTTGTCCAGTGTCTGTACAAGTCTGTCTTAATGGGCACTTTTTTTTACACATTGCGGTCACTTCATTCTGTATGACATTCTCAGACATACTCCATGTTCTATCTCTTTCTGTTTAATTAGTTATATTTCATTCAGTTATTAAAATAATTTTAAACCTGAACTTTAACTAAAATGTGTATTAAGAAAAAGGTGTTTTTTAAAAAGTTCAAGTTATTAGGGAAAAACTTGACACCCTCCCCCTCCTTATTTTCAAATGCATGAACAAACTAAGCAAATATTTGCATCTCTAAGGTGTGCCTGGCCACAATAGAGAGGTGTCTGGCTGTTTTTCTTCTCCTTCTGTGCCCAAAACAACAGATTTAAAAAGAGGGGAAAAGTGGGGAGGGGAGGATGAGGTTGATGAAAATAACTGGGAACAGGCAAGATGGAGGTGTGCCCAGCTTCTGTTCTAATGAAGTATCTGCAATGAATACACATATGCAATGCACCCGTGCCTAGTTTGTTAATAAATTGTTTTCTTCTATGAAGTAAAAAAGTTAAAGACTTTCTAAAGAAAGGAGGCAAGTGCTACTTTTATTTGTAAGAGATGATGTCCCTGCTTTTTTTTCCTCTTTCTTTCTTTCTTTCTTTCTTTCTGAGAATATTTAAGTGTTTTCAGGCATGAGTGCTGTACATTCTTAAGAAGCTAAAGAAACAGAAATTTACTGTGTTCTTTACATTACATTTATTCATAATGAATATGTGTAGAATTATCAGAAACTGTCTTTCTGATAATCCTTTCTCATAATAGGCAGTATAAATATTGGGTTACTTCTGTTAATTTTATAGACACACACACACACACCTTTGACATTAGACACATAATTTTCAGCTTGTAATTATATATATTTTTTCTTTAGCAGTTACTGTCAGGCTGTTCTCCAAAGTTCAGGAATTTTGTGCATAGAGAACTGATCAGATCATGCAGGTGCATTTGAACATCTCAATTATTCTGCTTTGACTTTTTTATTCACTTGAACTTGCTTCAAAAAATATTCAAGTCTATGTTGTCATACATAGCTCTTCCCACATGCATATTTGATTAAATGGTATACTCATGCTGCTCTTTTAGTAGGAGAATGTGTCTGGTGGCTTGTCACTCTTCCTGACACTTTGTAATGGTGAATTAATCGCTCCTCTTTCTTTTTTCCATAGTAATGCTAATTTACATAAAATTGCTTGCATTACATTCACTTTCCATTATTTATTTCTGTTTACGTTCATTTATTAATATAAACAGACTGTTCAAATTTTTTTGTGAGCTGTGCATAGAAAACCAACCCATATACACAGTCCTTAATGATAACACCTAATAAAAACTCTCTCTCTCTCTCTCTCTTGAATAATAATGAAAAGGAGATGCAAGAAAATGTTTCAGGATGGGGGGCAGTTTTAGCTAGCTATTGTTTTTATAAAAACTAATCAAATTCCTGAGTTAATTTATGAACTACAATACAATTATCCTCTGCTATGTAGAGTTCAGAATTTGTGATAAAGCTCTCCATTGGGGTGGCAGATGGAAAAATCTTTCAAACTGTGCATACTAGTGGGGAAAAACACACGGAAATCATCATCATGTTAGGAAAATAGGTTGCAAATCTCTCTCTCTCTCTCTCTCTCTCTCTGTTATCTCTATCTCTATCTCACTGACTCACTATATAACATCTATGTATCTCAGACAGGGTTGCATACTAAAGTATGGTATTACAGAAAATGTGTCCAAAAATTCAAATGAATCTCATTGGAATATTATTCTTCAAGTTTCAAACTGATTCAAAAAAGAAAAGAAAAACAGCTAACTTAAGTGGGGGTGAGAAACCAAGAGAAACTATAATGGAACTTCTTATGTTGGGGCCAGTAGTGACCGAAACCAGATTTGTAGGTTAGGAAGGATTGCATCACTGCTATATAGGATTGCTCAGTTATGACTGGGGTTTCACCTACAAGTGCAGAAATAATGAAGTTTGACATCACTTTAAGTCTGGACTTCCATCTTAGGGAATCCTGGGATTTGTGGTTTGACAAGATCTTTAGCCTTCTCTGTGAAAAAGTACTGATGCCTTACAAAATGACACATACCAGGCTTCTATAGAATGGAGTCATAGCATTCAAAGTGATGTCAAACTGTATAATTTTTACAGTGTAGATCCATCCTAGCAGTTGCTCAGCTCCCTATAACTTAACAGGATTGGCTGATGAAATTGTTCTGCATTGGACTAAAGACAAGATGGTCCACAATTCCCCTATTCATTCTACAGATAGAATCCCATTGAACTGGCATCTAGGATCTCCAGTGCAGCAGTATCTCAGGCCTTGTTATTTCATAGACAAAAACTTAATAATTGAAGGCCTGTGATGTCACAGAGGGTGAGAGGTTGTGATGTTACAAGGATTTGCTTCTGGTGATGTCATTAAGCATGATGTTTTAACCATCCACCACAGTTATTCAGTGTGACATTCAAAAAAAAAAAAAAACACCATACATAACTAATGAGACACACACACACACACACACACACACCTTTCAAGGCAGTTCTCTGGCACTGAGATTCCTCTTTCTTGCCTATAGACCAGAGACGTGATTGGCCTTGAGGTTTGGGAACTGTACTGGCAGCTGAGTCAGACAATTAATATAAGGCCTAATTCCCACTTACCTGTTAAACCAGGTTCTGAACCGAATCTATGATTTGGTTCAGCCCCAAACATGGTTCCCACTATCTTTGCTCTGGAACAAGGCCAGTGCTAGACATGCCGTGGGAAGGCCCTGGCGGATAGGCCAGGCTGCATGGCGGAGAAGGCCAAGCTGTGTGATGGAGAGGCTTGGGGGACGGAGGAGGCAGGCCAGACCGGGAGGATGGAGGAGGTAGGGTGGGAACAGAGGGAGGCATGGCTGGGGTGGAGAGGCCGGGGAAAAGCCGCTGCCAGTGGGAACCAGGGCGGATTCGAATCTGATTCAAATCCACCTGGTTCCCACTTGGGATGAATTGATTTATTTCTAAATAAATCAATTCAGCACAAAAACACCCCATTTTACCAGCATCTTTTTGACATGGGTTGAAAGGGTAAAAATCATACCCCCCCCCCTTTCTGAATCGCTTCAGCAATTTGATTTAAGTGGGAACCATAGTGGTTTAAACTGAATCATTTGGAATCACGATCCAGTTTAAATCATTATGGGAATTAGGCCATAAGTACACATGAAACAAGATTTTAAGTAGGATGCTTTGGTCTAGCCATTTGACACATACAAGTCTTGTCTTCCAAAAGAGGGAAATGACTGTGGTGGTGCTATTCCCAACATCTCTCACTCGTACGATGAGCAGTGTATGTATGAAGTTTTCTAAGGAAAACAAAACAAGAAAAAAGAATTTTTCTTTCTTTCAGGATAATCTGCAGAAAGCAAGAGTGAACCCTAACCTGAAGGTGTGCTTTAAATGTCGCATCTGAGCAGTCAGCTATGGCAGTGATGCTAATTGCATCCTCCTGTCATTTCTTCTAATTTCGAAATGCACTTAGAATCTTATTATGCTTTTCTCCAAGCCCCAAAAGCCATTTAACCTTCTTTGGAACCTTGGGAGATGTTACAAAATTTAAACTTCTCCACCTTTTTGACCCTCTAGTAAAGATTCTACTTTTCAAAAGACAAGGTCTTACAAATGCACTCACAGCTGCATGCTGCCTGTTCTTATTTCTTTTCTTTTTTTCAGTGGCATTTCTGTTAAGTGCTGTTTGAAAGTGATGGGGGGGGACATTTTTAGGCTGCCAATCTGATTTTACTAGGCCAAAAATGTGATTTGATCAACTGAACTAAGAAAAGCTGGATGAAAAGTGTCCTATGTGTTATAGTAAGTTGTTGAATATTGAAAGATTAAAACCAAAATTGTCATAACACCTGACCTAAGCAGCATATATCCCTTTTCACGTAGAACTGAAGTCTATTTTGCTCTGACTTGCCTTTCGAGAGGCTAGGGATCTGTTCTTAGACGGGGAAAGGAAGTTGTTTGTTATGGCCCTTAGCCACAGATGGTGAACAGACCTTGGCTTTCAGCCACATTCTCAAATTGATAGAAATTAGCTTCTATCTTCCTTCCCCAGAGTGAAAAATGGCTTTGATTAGGCAGTATTTAGAACTCTCTGAGGAATATGTACTCCTGTAAAAAATGGCAAGGTTTCAAATTGCAATACACATGCTGGTTTAATTAGCCAACCATAATGTTTAGAGAGGATGGCATACTGCTTTGATTGTTGCTTGGCTATACCAAACTACAGTCACTTTTGATGTTAATCAGTATTTCCCTGCTGGCATCAAGAAAAGAGAAAAGTGTGTCTATGGCTGCAGATGCCTGAAAAATCACAAGTCAAATATGAATTGAGCAAAGGACAAAGTGATGATTGTTCATGGGGAATCATATAATTGAACTTTAGATCTTGTTTGATCCTGATTAAAACATTGCTTTTTTATTTATTTTTATTTTTTTATTTATTTATGGTATTTATACCCCACTCTTCAGCCCTAAAGGCTATCAGAGTGGCTTACAATTATTATTTTTAACTGGATGGTTCCCTGCCGTCAGGTTTACAATCTAAAAAGACACGACACAAGAGGAGAAGGGAGTAGTGGTGGGGAAAGGGATCAGGTTCAGCAGTTCTTCTTTTCCTCTGAGGCCTGGACCAAGGCAGATTGACTGGAGGGAGGGCTCTTCTTCTTCAGGATAGACCCAATGGCGCTGAGCCTCCCAGGCCGGATGGAGACAGATGCCATGGAGGGAGGGCTCTTCTTCTTTTTGCTACCTTCATTTGTAAATAACTTGCTTTACAAATTCTGCAACAGCAGCAGCAGCACAATATTTTTTATATTCCACATTTCCCCCAAGTTTGATTCTCAAGGTCTCTCTCTGGCTTTGCTTCACGAATGAAGATTCAGGAAGGACTCATCCACGCTTTGTACAAGTGCATTGGTGACTAAAAAGGCCAATCCAGGACAAACAGGTCTGGTTGCAGAAAGCACAGCGGAAAGTCTCCTTGGGTGATGTTTCCAGGTTGTGGTTCTTTCTGCGTTGTCGTTTCTCTTCAAGACTCATTTGCCATGAGCTTTTGAAAAAGGCTGCAACATTGTGGATAGTACATCTCCATGCCTCTCGATGTGAGGCCAGGGCGGACCATTGTTGGTGATCAATTTGGCCGAGCCTGAGAAGTTGTTTCGGGGAGTCCTTATATCTCTTCTTTGGGGCGCCCCTCTTACGCTGACCCGTGGTGAGTTCACCGTAGAATACTATTTTGGGGAGGCGATGGTCCTTCATCCTAGAAATGTGTCCTGCCCAGCACAGCTGTGTCCTCAATAGCATGGCCTCAATGCTGGTGATCCCTGCTCGCTCAAGGACAGCAACATTTGTCACATAGTCAGTCCAATGTATATTTAGAATTATGCGTAAACAGCGCTGATGAAAGCGATCAAGGAGTTGTAGGTGTTGGCGATAGGTGACCCATGTTTCAGACCCATAGAGGAGAATAGACAGTACAATGGCTCTATACACACTGATTTTTGTGCTTCGCCTCAAGTGTTTGTTACTCCAGACTCTTTTGTGAAGCCTTCCAAATGCACTATATGCCTTTGCCAGTCTGTGATCGATCTCTTTATCAATATTGGCGTCTGAGGAGATGATGCTTCCCAGGTAGGTGAACTGCTGGACAGACTTAAGCACAGACCATCCCCACATCTCAAGGTAGCATACAACTAAAAATGATGACAATATCATTAAAAACACACAAAATCACCTTTCCTGTATGCATTGCTTATGACAAATTTTTAAAAAAGATGGTGAAATTTTTATTTTGGATAAAATAAATTACCTAATCTCAAAACAGAAAGAGTGACATAATTATACTTCATGGTTTTGGTTTGCATGTGTAATCCAGTTTTTCATAAAAAAAAAAATAGTGGGGGAAAGATTGTACTAGCAGTGAGTCAATGGCATCCTACAAGATCCTATGGCCCATTCAAAGACAAACTGTCTGGATAATTTACAAAAATAGTTTTCAAAGAGCAATAGCAAAATTTTGTCATGTTTGGGACATACAACAAATGGAACGTGTGGGTTTGCCATTCCCTAAGGGTTGAATGATTTAATATGATATGCATGCCGCAAGCAGTTTAAAATTCTTTTCTCTTTTACTCTAAACTGGGACATTTAGCTGAAAGAGAAGGACAACAGAAGATTAATTATGGTCCCTGCCAAACTGGGACAGTTGGTGGGCATGTGATGTGGGCATTAAAACAACAACAACCCAACTCTAGTGGAGAGGAATGTATTACAAAACAAAACAAAAACCTGTTGGGACAAGATTTAAACCATTCCCAACCACATGTTCACTCGATCTGCACTGAGTCCACACTAAATGAAATACACAGAAAGAGATCTTAAATTATGTTTTTACATTTCAGGTAATGCATTTTTATTTCCAGTTCAAATCATATACTCACACAGATGTAGCTGAAATGATAATAACCCATATGAAGTCAAAGCTGTCATCAGACTCAATGCTGAGGAAGTGCTGACTGACCCCCTGCATAGGAAAGGGATTGACAAAGAAGTGGAGGAGTATATGAAATGCAGAGGCAAGCACATAGAAATGGAAAATGTACAGTATCACTTTCATCTTCTGGATAGGTCACATTCTTGTGAACATTGGGCAATTGTTCTTAAATATCTATGGAGACAGATGTGAGAACTGTCCTATTAAAATCAATATAGAAATTAGAGATTTTAATGTGGGCATGATTCAGTACACACTCTCCCAAAGACACACAATAAGAATTCCCAAATCTCCCAAATGAGTTTGCTCAATGGCACATAATGCTGACTAACTTTTGAAAACCGGGGAAAAGAAGTTAAAGAAAGGTGGGCAGAATGGGTAGCTACTACCTTGAATAAAACATTATGACACTTTTTAGAGCCCTATTTCTGTAGTGCAATTATATATGCTATGGGCAGTCAATCCAAGCACACCATGATGATGAAACATACATAAATGTGACTATTTCATACCCATTTCATTAACTGCTTAATAGGAAATACATATTCCATAATGAACAGCCCTAGTCCAGAAGTTTCTCTTGTTCGCTTAAAAATATTCTTGAACATTTACATTTAGATTGTACTTCAAAAAGATTTTTAAAACCCAAAATGACTGTATTTGTAATTGAAGTGAAAAAGAGAGAGGTTTGTCTCCTTTATCAGAAAGACCCTAGGCAATTTAGGTTTTTAAAAATGGTCTCTTTTGCTAGTACTGCTTAATGTGCCTGAAATCATCAGCTATGCCACATGCTAATACAAGTCCCTGCTATTCAGTGATATGTATTGTAGAATAAATACATCATCCTTGATTTCAAATGGAACTGAATATTAGAGGACTACCACATGTGGAAATTCTCAAACATAATTTCCTTAAAATAAATTCTCAAACCAGAGGCAACCCTATACTGAGTTCATGTAAAAGAGCTATTTCAGACATCCTCAGCCCTCCAAATAATCTATTTCCTGAAACTGTGGGGGATAAAAGGTAACTGTAACTAAGAATGGGTTAATCCATCTATGCCAGGTCTCTATTCCTTTCATGTGACGTTGCTCATTGTCCATTTCCTCTTTCCTTCACATATATGAACATTTAAAACAAACAATCAAATGACCACTTTATATTCAAAAGCATATTGGAAACATATTTTGCCCCTCAAATTACATATTTTAAAAGGATTTGTGATTAGCGATTGACCAAGTATCTTCTCTCTTCATATATCCATGGAACCATTTTCTCCCTCAAAAGGTGGATGAGATATTCATTTTTTGGGGGTGGTGAGAACAATGTCTTAAAAAGAAAATGTTGGGTGGAATTACCTATTTAAAATGTGACTGCTTCACATAAATTAATTATGTGATAATGAATGCCAGGTGATGTAGAAGAACTAGCAAGTCCACCTCTGAATATTCCTTACCTAAGAAAACTCTATGAAATTCATGGGGTCACCATAAGACAACAGGTGACTTCACACACACACACACACACACACACACACACACGGAAGCCCAGTGTGAATTAGAGTTTATATGTATTTACTTATTTATACTACTTTTATCCCAGTCATCTGTGACAAAGGCTTCAGGAATGGCTGCTGTTGCTACTGCTGCTGTTGTTATGTGCTTTTGAATTGTTTCAGTCTTGTGGTGACCCTAAGGTGACCCTCGGAGTGTGGTGGAGTCTCCTTCTTTGGAGCTCTTTAAGCAGAGGCTGGATGACCATCTGTTGGGGATGCTTTGATTGAGATTTCCTGCATGGCAGAGGGTTGGACTGGATGGTCCTTTTGGTCTCTTCCAACTCTACGATTCTATGAGTCTATCATAAAGTTTTCTTGGCAAGATTTGTTCAGAGGGGGTTTGTCATTCCCTTTCTGTGAGGCTGAGATAATGTGACTAAGATCCAAGGTCACCCAGTGAGTTTTCATGGCTGAACAGGAATTTGAATCCTGGCCTTATGAGTTGTAGTCCAACAATCACAGCACTATACTACAGTGGTGACACTGGGTGTGTGTGGGGGGGGGGGGGTGAGGACCGCACCAGGTGACAGCCAGGAGGGTGACACTATTGCTTGTCAAACACCTACCTTTTGGCAGAAGCAGGCTGTGGCATTCACTGGGTTCCCTTTAAAATGCTTTAAGAGATGGTGGGAAGGAGATGAAGCTCAGTGGAAGGAGAAAGGAAAACCCCCAGAATGTTTTAAATTTCAAATTTAAAAAGTTTGAATTTTTAAAACTTTTAAAAACATTTTCTTTAAAACCATCACATTTAGCCAAATGTTAACTATGTACGTAGGTTGTGCATATGATATTGTAATTTGAAGGTATAATTTTATTTTATTTTAGTTATTTATGTCACAACTATGAGCATTAGATTCAGTTGTATGTGGGAATTGCGATTTATGAGTAAAATTAATGCAAAAAATAAGTTACTAAGGATGCTGTATGGTGTGACATGGAAGGAGGTGAATGGGGGGAGTGACACCATGAGTTACCGCACCAGGTGACACTAATTCTAGGGACACCACTGCTACATTATGGTGGCTCTTTCTAACATAATAATAATAATAATAATAATAATAATAATAATAATAATAATAATTTGTTTTATTTATATACCGCTATTCCAAAGATCATAGCGGTGAACAGCAAGTAAGCTAATTAGCAAGTAAGCTAACATGTTTAACATTCATCCATTTCAAACATGTCATTCCTTTCCGCAAGTTTACAAGCAATCATTTTATCATTGTTTTTAATGTACTATTTATTCTTTTTAGGTGTTGTTTTTAATTTTATGTTTGAGATTTTTATTCGCTATATTGGATCTGTTGAGCATAATAAATGATGAATAAATGGGTTTACAAGCAGAACAAGCATGACACAAAAGGAAAATGAGATGAAGAGAAACATAGGAAAGGCAGGTAGCCTTTGAAAGGCCTAATGGGATGAACTTGTTTTCAGTGTTGCCTTTTTGTGTTGTAGCCTTGTTTGAATGATTGGTGGTGGCGGCAGTTGTGGGAAGAGCATTCAAAGAGGTAATTGTAATGTGTAATGTATAATTGAGAGGCTGAATTGTAAGCAACTCAGAAATGAGTTAACTTTTTAACATGCACATTATACATTAAGGGAAATATCTTCTATAAATTACTGTGCCAATATTCTCTGAATGACTTAATGTTGCTTTTTAATTATAACTGTACATTTCTATAGTTACCAGCTGCATTCAATTATAGATTCTTGAGAATGCAAATACTAATAAACTTTTGCACATTTAAAAAAAAAATCATAACTTCATCAGCCAATATTTACAGTTTCCACAGCTGCATCTCCAAATATTTTGTTTCTCTAAATTTTTGCCAAAATTAGTTCAAGTTTGCTTTTTTTAGGTTACTTCCAGATACATACACTGCAACGGAGAAGGAGATTTATCTACACACAAGCAGTGACATCCATTATAGGGAGGTAGATGACCTTATGCATATTCCCATGCACTTGTGTATCTAGAGCAGTAGTTCCCAACCTTCCTAATGCCGCAACCCTTAAATACAGTTCCTCATGTTGTGGTGACCCAAAACCGTGAAATTATTTTCATTGCTACTTCATAACTGTAATTAGATAGTAGTAGTAGTAGTAGTAAAATTTTATTCGGTCATTGACCAATAGTTAAAGAATTATAACAACACATAGTTACAGAAAATTGCAGTAGAAATTTGTGGGTTTCTGAACACAGTTATAAATGGTGCCATGCACCCTTAATGCAGTCATTTAAAATCATAATAAAATCCTTGTCTCTTCAATTAATTCAGGCAAATCTGGTGCTAGTCACCATCTCTCCTAGAATTCTCCTAAAGGCATACAGCTACACACGATTAAAATCGTTAGTTTCCAGTACTCTTGGATTAATATTTATGTCTTTAATACATATTGGTTTTAAGACATAAACAATAAAATAGCAATCTTGTTAGTAGACGACGAGTATAGCCAAGGTCTGAAATATTATGTTCCCCATCTTGGTTAACAATTATTTAGCTCAGGCAAATCCAAGGCCGAGCTTCAGAAACCTCCCGGGTTCTTTTCCTGGGTGTTTCAATCTAGCAAATTAACAGACTTAAATATATTATTTCCCATTTACCATTTGCGATCGGAGTTTACATATAATATAACAAAACTTTGCTACCTTAAATATCACTTCGGGTGTCTGACTGTTTAATAGATTGCTAATATAAAAAGCATCAGAGTGGCCAGGGTATTTTCTCAAGAGGGGGGCAATCAACTGGGAGCGGGTATCTTTGTAGAACTGACAATATAAAACAACATGTTCGATAGTTTCAATTGTGCCCGTATCACATGGACAAAGACGGCATTTATAAGGCACTTTTTTAAACCTCCCTTCCAATACTGCTGTAGGTAAAGCATTAAACCGGGCCAAGGAGAAAGCTCTCCTAAATTTAGGGAGAGTAATTTGGGACAAATACACTGCGGGTGATGTAACCCGAACTTGTTTGTTGGCTATAATATATTTAGGAAAGGCAGCAGTCTCCAAGTGGCCTTCAATATCCAACAATCTTTGTTTGATGGTCAATTTTGCAGTACAGTGGTACCACGGGTTACGAAAATAATTCGTTCCGCCGCCGCGTTCGTAACCCGAAATCCTTCGTAAGCCGAAAAAGCCATAGGCGCTAATGGGGAAAAGCCACGATTTCGTGCGAAATAGCGCCGAAAAGCACCAAAAAATTTTTCGTAACCCGAAAAAACCTTCGTAACCCGGAACAGTTTTTTCCTATTCATTTTTTTCGTATCCCGGGAATTTCGTAAGGCGGTGCTTTCGTATCCCGGGGTACCACTGTATCTAGGTTTAGGCTCAAAATAACATCTCTAGAAAAACCTAAAGTGCTCAGTTTCTTATTTATTTCTATTTCCCAAGAAGATTTATATGAATCAGCCAGGACAAATTTAATCAGCCCTCCTGGATTTTTATTCAGTTTGAGCCAGTATGTGAGAATATTAAACCACATACTTGTCTCCAGCTTACTAACTCCCGCTTCCCTTCTAATAACTGCATTTGGTGTGCTGCAAGTTACTTGAAATATTTTCCTTAGAAACTTGGATTGAATTTGTTCTAATGGAGTAGGATCTTTATAGGGTCCTATTTGTACTCCAAAGAGTAATTGTGGTTTTACTTTAGCCAGAAAGAGTTTGATTGCAGCTGGGATAAACTGAGCTCCCTTAGTGAAGAAGAACCTTTGGATGGTATTAGTCGACCTTTGGGCATTTCGGGTGACATAGTCTAGGTGAGCTCTTCTGCTCCCTATGGGTTGAAACACAATTCCTAAGTATTTAAAAAGTTTGACCTGGTCAATAGTTTGCTCTCCTAGCCTCCATTTTCTCATTTTTGGGTGTTTGGTAAAAGAAAGGATTTTAGTTTTGGTGTAATTTATAGTTAGATTTTCTTCCATACAATAAGTAGCTAAGGACTTTAAAGCTCTTTTTAGACCAATTGGGGTCAAGGATAAGATCGCTGCATCATCGGCATATAATAATACATTAACGTGTCTGTTTGCTATCTTGGAGGGGGTGGTAAGTAAGGTTGTTCATAAATGGAATTAAAGAATTTATATAATAATTAAACAAAATTGGTGCCAAAACACACCCCTGTCTGACTCCATTCTGGACTTGAACTTCTTTGGATACATGTCCTTGATGACTGCATCTAACCCTCAGGCGGTTATTTTCATGCAATTTAACTAACAGTAGGAGAAGGTGTTTATCAATCGTGCTGTTCATTAATTTATCCCACAGTTTGACTCTAGAAACAGTGTCAAATGCCGATTTAAAGTCTATAAATGCTACGTACAGTGGTTGCCCTTTACTAGAATATTTCTCAACTAGATGTTGCAACACCAAGGCATGATCTAGTATTGATAGGTGTTTTCCAATGGTCTTAGGCGACCCCCCATGAAAGGGTCATTCGACCCCCAAAGGGGTCCCGACCCACAGGTTGGGACCCACTGATCTAGAGTATGTGAAGAGTCCGCACACTAGAACGGACAATAGAGTACATGTCTGAATGTAGACTGGACAATAAAGATACAGATGTAAAGCTATGAATTTCTTTGAGGTTGGAACCTTGATTCTGCATGTTAATTTTCCTTGTTGGATTGAGGACATGCTCTAAACTTCAAGAAATATGTTTAAAATGTCCAGTGATATTAAAGGCAAGTATAAATCTACAATATAGCCACCAGCAACAGTCTCTCTCCCACTTAAGTAAGGGAAACTCTCCCTCGTGCCACCTGAGGCTGGTTGGCTAATTGCCTCTCGGCAATCCTTTTTGATCTGCGCCTGCAAGCACTCTCGGCCCTTCTCTCTTGGTAAGAAGGCACTTGCAGGCAAGCTTCGTCTCCAGAGTCACCACTAGGCTGTGGTACCATAGGAGGCCTCTCTTCAGCACTAGGACCTGGTTGAACCTCCTCCTCTGGGGCTGGAAGAGCACAGCTGGGACCTGGCAGAGCAGGATCAGCACCTGGCGTTGCCCCAGGCGTTGCCTCAATCAGCCCTTGCTCTGGAGGAGGCTCATCCTCCGAGAGCTGATCTTGGCTGGCCATGACAAGCCTTCACCATGGCTAGGGTTGCCATACCTGAGGACCTCCAAACCGGGACAAATATAGGACAAGGTTTAAAAATGTGGGACTTAATTTTTTTAAAAAGGTCCTACATTTTAAAACCTTGTCCTCCTCCTCCTCCCCAGCTTGGGAGGAAGCCTCGGCCTCCTCTCAGGCCGAGAAGGGGTGCGGGGGCCGCCCGTCATCGCAGCCATCACCACGGTGGCAAGTGGCCTCCTCCCCGGCCTCGTGGAGGCCTTGGAAGACTCCGTGATTGCGGAGCCACCTCCAAGGCCTTGCTGGGGCCTGGGAGGGAGCATCTCCGCAGCCGGAGCTCCGACCGCGTAGAGCACTCCCAGGCCTCAGCGAGGCCTTGGAGGACCCCATGGCGCGCGGGGGGGGGGGGGGGGGGGGGGGTGGCCATGGGTGGTGCCATCCCGGTTTTGGCGCCAAACCGGACTGGGACCGGGATGGCACCGCCCAAACAGGGATTGTCCAACCTACAGGTGGGATATGGCATCCCTAATGGTCCATGGCTGATTTCAAACTTTCAAATTCCCCTTTCCAGAGAAGTTAGACTGACATTTTTCTTATTATCTCTCTTCAGCAGTTGAATAAATTTTTACATTACAAATTTATTTTGGGGGGAAACCAGGCTTGTATAATATGTTGGCCTTTAATTGGTTGTATTTAATGATTTATGAAAGCAAGCATGACATAGTGATTTGAATGTTGGATTGCGACTCTGGAGACCAAGGTTTGATTCTCCTCTTGGTTATAAAACCCACTGGATGACCTTGGGAAAATCACATATTCTCAGCCTCAGGGGAAGGTAATGACAAACTTCCTCTGAACAAATCTTGCCAAGAAAACCCACGATAGGGTTGCCATAAGTTGGAAATGACTTGAAGGCACATAGCAACAAAGTCTGCTTTTAACTGGTTTTATTGATTGATTGATTGATTGATTGATCATTTAATTTTTTTAACTTACATATACTTTCAATTTTCCACAATTTTTTTTCCTGTTATAAGCCATCTTAAGTCCCACGCTCAGAAAAAGATGGGATACAAATATAGTAATACTAATACTAATGGGAATTGCAGTCCAGTCCCATTTGAAAACATTTCCCATCCTTTCTATATACTCTTGTGCACTAGAGTAGAAAAAGCACTAAGAGCTGAAAAAACGACCATTTACTGACATTGTAACACATTTCATCAATCTATTTAAAAAGCAGAGCCAAGTCAACCATTAAAATATTTTGCACAGAAGAGAATGGAATGTGTAATGTGTAATAAAAGTTGTCAGGTTGCTTTCTTTGAAGCACATGACACAGAGTTAACATAAAGGGAATTTAAATGTCCTTGGAGAGTAAATTGGTATTTGGGATACTTTTGAACCAGATTTAGAATGGCTGAAAAAAACAGGTGATTATATGCTTTTCAGTTCAATGTAAACCATGTGTAACACTGTGTGCTTTAATGTATAGGAAAAAATGTTCAAACATCTACCAGTGCACAGCTTGTAAGAGAAGATGTGTTTTGGCTCCTATATATTACACAGTGAAATTACTGTTGTTTCAATTTAATTTTCAGCATAACTTTTGAACAGATGCATTTGTTCATTAATGTCTCACCAATTACCTCATATGTGAATGAATTCACTGCTTCTTTTTTAATTAAATGGAACATTAGCCCAAACCTGTGACTTTAGCTCATTTGGCAGATTTTTAACTACTAAAAATAGTTATTCGACTACATTGTCAATATGTTATTTAACACCTTCATTTCAAAAGCAATAAATTGCATAGTTTAAACCAAGATATATGGGGATAATAAATGGCTCAGGTTGTGGAGCACCTTGGTGAGTGTACTGGAAAGGAAGTTGATACATTTTGAAGTCCTCAGGGGTAAATGCAGTTCATGGGCTTGTGAAAGATGTTTGTCTCTGTTCTTTGAAATCTGGAATCATAATAGTATGAGCCCTCTCTCCTGGAGCGATGGACCCAGCATATTTATAGATATTTGGGAATATACCATATTTGTGATATCAATGTTGCAGCCACACCTCTGTTCCTAACTGACATTTTGATGGGAAACATATATGAACACCCAAGCAGCAAGCACTGCAATTTGGGCAATAGGTGACTTTATATAATTTATTTTGAACCTGATGCATTTTTCCCTCTCATTTTGAGATACTGATGTTAGATTTTGGGGGGACGCCTAACCCTGGCAAGCTGTACCTTCACAAAGAAAATTGAAACTGATGCATAAACCTTTACAGTTTCATTTGAGGCTGTTTTGCAGTCACTTGGAAACAATCCTGTGAATCTCAAGAAGCTAGGAGAGTGAAAATGCTCATTTTGTGGCAGGTATGGCCACTTTGGCAATATGGGACCTGGAAAATGGCCCACAAAATAATTGGAAGATTGTTGAGGGTTTCAGGAGCATCTTGGGGGAACAGGAATGGTCACCAAAAAGGGAAGTACACATTCATCACTTCCATCTGGGAATGTATTGCTTCACAAAGGGAAAAGATTGTAAAAGCTCAGCCAACTCTTTACTATAGGTATGTTTTTCAGGAAGCATTAGTAATAAAAAAACAATTGTTCTGAGAAACTTGTTCACCATTATTGTTTCTCTTTAAAAGCCTCTAATTAGTTTAGGAAGAAATCCAGGGCTTTCTTTAAGCATAAAAAACACAGTATGAAAAGCTACCCACACTGTAGAAATAATAAACTTGACACCACTTTAAGTGATGTATCACTAACCTGGGTTTTATAGTATTACAAGGTCTTCACCTTCTCTGCCAAAAGGTGCCAATGCTTTAGAAATGTATAAATTCTGGGATTCTGTAAGATGGAAATATGGCATTTAAGGTGGCGTCAACGTGATTTATTTCTATAATGTAGATGCACCCTATGAGGTTGATCTAACCAAAGTGTGCTTTGAGATAGGATTATCTGTCTGTTAGCATCCCCTGCACACAAACAGACAACATAAACAGCACTGAACTAAATTTTGAAGATCATGGTGTATAAGAAGCTGGGAAGAGAGGTATACTGTAGGGGGGAGGAAGTCATTCAAATGAACACAAATACAATGAAGTCCATGGAACGGTATTAGGATATACACGGAAGCCACCATGCTGCAGTTAAGAAACTCTGGATCAAGTTAATCCCTGACTATTTGAGAACTCAATTTTTGCTTCTTGGAGTTCAAAGGTGGAATATACAATATTTCAGGATTGTTAGGGGGGGAAACCCTGCAAATACCTGGAATCACTTCTGACCTATGGGTGGAAGTAGCATTCCATAACCTGCATTCTCAGCAAGAGGGACTTAGATAAGAAACAGACCATGTTCTGACTAATTTATTCCAAGTGCAATGTGTATACACATGTCTGTGTGTCAAGTAATGCTTTGCACCAAGAGATCAAAAATTTGTTTAAAAATAGGAATATCTTCTTTGCTACAATGTACAGCTTGCTGAAGCATCTTGTAAATAATTCAGGGATGTTGGCTTTTTCTGTGGTGAATGACAATGATTTGGAATATCAGACTAAACAGAACACTATAAAAGGAGTTTAAGATAGGGGACAGTTGTGTTAGGTAAAGCAGACCATGTATTTTGGTTATGAATGATGACTTAACCAATCTATAGCAATTCATGTGGCTTTAGTTGGTGAAAAGGTTGACCATGATAAAGCTAACTTTCAAATAAGTAGTAGCTTAAGACAGAACAATGGAATATTTGGGGGGAGGAATTTAGAATGTACTGAAAGCTTTTGTACAGCTTTTCAGATGCAAACCATGTTTCAGTGACTTTTGAAGTAGGGGGCACTTTAAGTACAGCTAAGGCAAAGCAACAATTTCTTCCAGGAAGAAGAAAAATCCTTCATTATTACTTGTCCAATTTTTTCACTTAAAAACAATTGATGAACGGTTCTGACTTGAAAATTAGTGAGAGAAACAGCCCCCTTGATGTTGAGTTTCTACAGTAAATTTCATCCTAAAGCCAATTTTTATGGCCATGATATAAATCCTTTAAACAAGGAGTTTCTAATGGAAATGCCGACATAGCCTAGGGTGTTTCCGTAATTGCATTTGAAGTTCATTTTTACTAAGAATTATCACTTTCAGTAGTTCCACTGGAAAATATTTGATGCCATAAAGTATCCTGAGCCTAGCCAGTGTCATCTATTATTGCTGCCAGGGAGGTAATAGACTTAACATTAAAAATATGCTTAGTAGGGAAATACGACATGTTGACTATATGCAAATATTTTTCATTCTGGTGTCAGTGATGAAGATATATCTCCTCTATTTAGATAATATCACAGACACTAAGCCTGCATTTATAATAGGACAGAGATGTACCTATATTAATGAAAAACTAATGACTCTGTATTGGCATACAGTAATGACTTTGTTTAGGTTAGAGGGTATGCTTTAATTAGGAATACATAAGAAACTCATCCTTTTCATATTGTGATATGGTTTGACGTGATCTATACCTTCCAAACTAGCATCCAGACTACTTTCCTAGTAGCTTTCACTAGTCTCTGAATCTTGTGATATAGTTGATAGAAAATATATATATATATATGAGAGAGAGAGTACTTCATATTTAAAATATATTTGTAAATTTGTATTTTGGGAATATATGTTCAGAAATTAATATTTTGTGGGGGGAAATATTATAGTCATTCAGATTAACATTTTTCCATGGGTTTTTATGAAATATATTATTCCATAAATGAATGTGGAAACTGGATACAATGGATTCATGACTGCATATGAGTTAAAACAACATGGATGGAAAATAGTTTGATCTATCAATCCCCATTTCTAAATAGGGAAAACATACACACAAAAATCAGAGTAGGATGGGTTACATCCACCAACAAGCATCACAGGTTTTTCTGACTGAAAAGTCACAATGATTCAATCTTATCCTTGCTAATCATTTGCAAATTCTGTTTTGTTTCAATATATCATTTACCAGGAATGAGAGCAAATACCTGGAATGAGAGCTAACATGCTGCAGTGGTTTGATTGTTAGACTATGACTTTGGCAACCAGGGTTCAATTTCAGCCATGGATACTCACGGGGTGACTTTGGGTGAGTGACACCCTCTCAGCCCTAGAAAAGTACATGACAGCTTTGAGTTAGTATTGTCATTGGTTGGAAACAACTTGAAGATACACAACAACAACAACAACAAAATGGGAATGAAACTAAAGAACTATCAGCCAATCTGATCAGGAAGAGTTTTAGGAAAGAAGGTCAGAAGCTAAGAGCAGAAGGATAGAGATGTCATACTCTTTCCACTTGTTACAAATGTCTCATGAAATTGTAGCTGTTTCATTCTCCCTCAGTCTCACTCCTGATTAGGGACTTCTTCATATTTGGAAAAAATAATGTATGATCATAATAAATTATCAGGAGGATAAATATAGTTTAGTTGCTCCTTAAACTTACATCATGTTACATTTTGTGTTTGGGGCTATGTACATAGGGATGCTTCTGTCTGTGACAGAACCTACATACAAAAATACTTAAAATATATTTTACACAATATTCCACATACTGTACAATATTTAATACATCATATTAATTATCCATTCTTATCTAAATTTTATTCATATCCAACCATTTAATATTAACTAAACTAGTAATGTAAAAAAACACACACATAAAACTAGTATTGATATCTTCATTCTTCTTTTTGTCTTATTTCATCATATACTATTCACAATTCCACAAAGGTATAATACTATTAATTTATCAGTAATTATTTTTCCCTAAATATGTAATTGTATCTTTTAATTTGATATCTATCATTTTATGCTTTCGGAAAGCCTTTTATTCTAATTTTGTATAATTAAAAAGCATTAACTTTGATTTATTCCAATTTACTTGTAGGCCTCACAGTTTCTCAAACTCCTTTCAATGCCTTTTTATTTTATCCATTTTTTAAAGTGCAAGGTTTGACTCCTCTTCTCCAGTTGATAATCTCTGGGCAAAAATCATTATAAATTTCAACTGTGAATCCTGAGAGTGATCCTGAGAGTTTTCTGATTTCTTTCATTAAGAGGTCTTTCTTATAAAAACTTGTTACTCTCTGGATGACACCTCTGGGAGCAGTGCTTTGTTTTGGTTTTGCTCCCGCTCCGGCTTTCTGCATTGTTTCCATGGATTTAGTTTTTTTCATTTCTTTATTATGAATTTCAAAATTGTCTTGTGAGTTTACTTTTTGTAGGCAAGCATACACTTTATCAGAGGGGTATTGTGCAAATTCTGGCTTAGAAAACGTTTGCCCCTGCAGCACCCAGAAGCCACCCTGAAAGTGCAACAAGGCTGCAGGCTGCCCAAAACCGACTTAAAAAGAACTATTTTTTTCCACTCCTTTCTGTAGTCCATTTGGAATTGCAGCAGGAGGCACCCTCAAGGCTGTGGCATGTGTTCACCACGGCCCCAAAGCAATTGGTCCAGGAGTAGCTTCTGGCCACTCCTTCATGCCCATCTGTTTCAGCCCTTTGTCAAATGTTCCAGTTCCATCCTACCCCATGTTCACAAGTCACAGCAGGGTTGCAGAATTTTGGCTTTGCCAGATATTGCTTGGAAACTGCCAGGCTGCCCACATGTAGACCAGCTTCATGGCACTCCGGTGAAGCAGCATGGCATTTGCACATTGCATGCTGCAGGTATGCTGTAAAGCCACAGCAGGGAGGGAAAAGCTGGCTTTTTGCTGGCTCAAAAAAGAGCATCATTTTGCTGCTTCTTTTAGGGCCAACAGAAAACCAGATTGAGGCCACAGGGTACAGTTGCTGTGGCCCCAACCTGGCTCACTCAGGGGTGGCTTCAAACTGCCTCTTCATGGTGGTCTGTTTTGCCCCTTAGTTGCTATCATACTAACATACACACTCACTTTCTTGTAACTCAAAAATAACTAAAATAGGTATTTAAAAAAAATAAACAAATGTACAAATCATTGGCCTGCAATGGAAATTATAGAGTTAACAAAACTTTTGTTATACCACAATAAGACTGACAATATTGTTCATTAAATTACACTTATTAGCCTAAATTCAGTCGTTAGACCCACATATAATAGACTGAATCAAAACAAACTTGGCAAATCAACTCTTACATGAATTCCACCAATTCAATGGCTCCACTCTAAGTGGAACTAACAATTGGTTTTAAATGATAATGTTACTGGATTCTGATTTAATTATTACAAAATGTCAATAATTACAAAAACACATTATTTTATATTCCATATACATATATTTTAATAGTTGCTGCTGCTGTTATATCAAACACAATAGATTTTAGTTATCATTTCCTTTGTATTGTGTCATTGGGGTCATGCAGAATGATAGCTTGGAGGGAGCTGAGGCCACTCCAGCCCCAGTTGCCCCCTGATCAGCATGGGACTGCAGCAAATACATGGTCCAGTCCTGATCCAGGCCATCATAGCAGCCCCAAATGGGATACTGGCAAAGAGCAATCTTTCTCTGCTTTATTCAGACAGCTTTTCCTGGCCATGTGTGCACTCTCTGAGTGGCTTCCGGCCACTCCGAGGGCATATGTCATCTTCACGCCCCACACCCAGAGAAGCTGGAAGCTGCTCTTTCTTGTCTGTTTGTTTCGGACAATAGATGACTCCTGAAGACACCCAATGTATTGAAAGTCAGTTTTTCTCACTAACAGTGCCAGAGCTGGAAGAACACATTAATATGACCTGACATAGAAAATAAGTTCTTTAAAGAGGGGGAGAGTTGAACCATTAAGTTAATTTTACAGATATTGATCAGATATTTATAATAGAAAGCTGCTTTGCCATATCAGGTTCAACCTCATATCAACGCTTATTAGATAAAATGTTGAGACTTCTGCTTATATTTCCAGTACATTATGAGACAAGGATGGCAGTACATCATATTTAAAAGAGGGGTTGCCCCTCTTTTCCTTCTCCTTTGGCTATGCACATTGTAAGACACTCATTTCAGATTTAGAATCCAGACAAACTTTGCTTGATCTGCAATTTTTCTTGAGGGTTTTTATATTATTATTCTTCAAGGCTTGAAGAAAACTTAAGACCTTGAATGAACTCATACAAGGCCATTTGAGGGTGTACTGTTTTACACCCTTGTGCCCAGCTTACCTTCAACTCTTTTAAAACAAATACTGTTCTCTGCATAAATGCATCTATTAACATGTTTCAAGGCCTTAGGGAATGTTTTATTATTGTTATTTTAATCTTTTCTGACTATCCTTAGCTACAAGAAGACACAAGGGTCTTATGCTAGCATATCTCTTATTTCAAGTATATCTTTCCCTTCTGATGTCAGAACACATTCCTTGCCAATAAAGTGAAGGAATAGTTACAGAAAATGTTGTTACTCAGATTACCATTCTAAAGCAGAATAATACTAAACACATTTACCTGAGGAAAGTTCAAGCAATACTTATTTCAGTAGCTTACATGACAGCTGCAAAACTATCCTCTGTGTTTCGAGATGGAAAAATCTGCCAGTTTTACTTTTGGTTGCTTTCATTTCTTTTATCAAAGGCAAACCTTTATTTCCAACATAATTACCTTTGTTTCTATGAATAAATTCTTCAGACACAAACTAAAAGAAATTCATCCTTCATTTGTACGAGATAATTTTACATGGGCTTGCCATAATGATGTTCAAGATGTGAAAACTCCCAAAAAAAGCTGATAGCTGCCATAATGTAGCACCAAGATGGTTGAACAAATAGGATTTCCTGCCTAGACTCTTAAAATCTGGGTCTGAAGGGACAAATATGTTAATTTTAGTTTATTCCACATTAATTGAAAAACATAATTTATTCTATCCCAAATATGGAGAAATTTATGAATGTTAATACATTCTTACAAAAGTGGAAGCAATCTTCTCTCCTGTTCCTGTTCTAGAAGCAAGCATAAATGAAGATGTAGAACAAGGGTAGGAAGTCTACAGACCTTCAGATATTGTTAGAGTTCCCAGCTAATTTTCCTAAGTTCCCAGCTTTCCATCTGGAAGACCACCAGATTCAGACCTTTGATATTCAATCTATCTGAATCATTTCAAATTATAGGAATTTGAAAACAGTTTAATACATTTGTCTCCATGCTATGAGGTCCAGGATGTGTAGTTTAATGGGTTATTTACAATTCTCTGGTAGACAGCACCAGTGTTATAGTTCAAAGGAGAGCTTTCACAGAATGGACCCCAGTATTCTATAGGAAGGAGCCATAACAGTTAGTTGTATCAAACTGCTATAGATTTCAAAGGTATGCTGTCAGGAAAATTTATATCAGTGTGCACTTTTAAATCCATCCGATTCCCTCTCATTTCCACATAAATGTGTTATTATTATATGAAAATGTTATTTAAATGACATATCTTAAATGTATTTTCCCACAAAGTAAGAATGCACAAATGTATTACGAGGCATTCTTGTTCTTGAAAACAATTGGAACATTTGGAAAGTGGAAAAGCTGGTGTGTATTTAAGCTCCACACTATAATTTGATCCAGTAAGTACAAATCTGATTAGTTTATGTTAGAATTAACAATGACAGAAATCTCAGACAGCCCCTTTCTTTTCATATGACCATGCCGTTATGGGCAAAGAAGATATGCACACTGGTGACCCTTACTCACGAAACATATTCAACACCTTGGGCAACTCATTTAAAGTTTGTAGTTTGTAATATTTTAAATAGTATTAATTTTGTTGTTAGTTTAATACTGTTTAAATCTCAACTTTCATATCTTTTTAACTCTAGGTGTTTTTACTGTATTAACAATTATCTGTATTTTATAAGCTGCCTTTTACAAGCTATCTGGGAGAAAGGCAGCATATAAATAAAGTGATAAAATCATAGAATGACAGAGTTGTAAGAGACCACAAGGGCCATCCACTCTAACCCCATGATAGATGGATGAAGAAAAACCATGATAGATATCCTACCCAATTGACATGGAAGTCACCAATCTCTATTCCTTCTAATACCAAAGCTATGAGATGATAATTGTCCATCGGGAAAATATTTATGGTTACATCTGTACTATATTCATAAACTTTTTAAAAAGATCTTACAGTTCACCTTAGCCATAAGTTAGTAATTAGAACACATCCTTGTTGCCACATCTACATCATCTAAAATGTCTGAAGGGAAACATCAAACACAATTCAGTCATTTTAAGTGCCTGTAGAAATCACACCATTTCCTCCTACATATTACCAATTAGTTTTGGATCAAACTTCTGATTACCTATCTCTCATTTCTTTAAAAGTAAACTTTTATTCAGTGTATTATGAATTAGCTACTGAAAACCATCCAGAAAACAAAATGATTTTCATTTCCTATATCTGTGAATTCTTCCAGACATAGGTTCACATATGGAAACAGTTTTTTTTATGTGCAAATAGCTCATTTTTCACAGCTGTTATGCTTGTTCTGTGCTTCTTGAGGCTCCAAGAGCTTACTGCAAGCTTTAAGAATTCACTTTTTTTGTATATAAATTTACAAGTTTTAGGCTTTTTAACTTTTTATATCTCCTTCTTGGTGATACAGCTATTGCATGTAAACAGACTTTCTTCTAAATGCCAGTGAGAGAAAGTTTACTTCCATTTTATAAACTGAAGTCCTCTGAAAGAAGCTCAGAATCAGGAAAAGACAGTTTTTTCACTGTCACATAGGTCATCCACTCAGGTTATTCACAAATAGGCTATGATGGACTGCAAAAGATAAATGAAGAAGAAGATATATAGGCTCTGGTTTGATTTGTTGCTGTTGTTGTTCTGGCATTTGTATGGATCATGTGTGCAATTAGTTTCCTTCTTCCTATTACTATTGTCATTCTGTATTGGATTATCATTTCACATGCTTTCCTAACTCATGACCCCTGAATTGCAACATAGATTCCAACCATTCATGAGAGAGGAATCCCAGAGGTCCATGTGGGATTCAGAAAAGGAAGAGCCACTAGGGACCACATTGCCAACATATGATTGCTAATGGAGCACATGAGGGGATTCCAAAAGAAAATCAGCATGTGCTTTATAGACTGTAGCAAAGCCTTTAACTGCATAGATCATGAAAAGGTATGGAACATCCTTTAAGGCATGGGAATGCCAACACATCTGATGGTCGTGATGAGGAATCTGTAATCAGGACAAGAAACTACTGTTAGAACAGAACATGGAGAAACAGAATGGTTCCCAATTGGCAAAGTGGTCAGACAAAGCTGCATCTTATCACCCTACCTATTCAACTTTTATGCAGAACATATTGTAAGAAAAACAAGACTGGACATAGAAGAAGGGAGAGTACAAATAGGAAGAAGTAATATCAACAATCTAAGATAAGCAGATGACACCATAATACTAGCAGAAAACCTCCCAGATCTAGAACAACTACTAAGGAACATCAAGGAAGAAAGTGCAAAAGCAGGCTTACTGTTGAACATAAGGAAAACAAAAATAATGACCACAGAGAATCTACACAAATTCAACCTAGACAATGAAGAAATAAAAACAGTAAACAAGTTCTCATACCTGGGATCAAACACTGATAGAAATGGGGACTACAGCCAGGAAATCAGAAGAAGGTTAAGACTGGGGAGGGAGGCTATGAAAGAACTAGAAAAGATCCTAAAATTCAAAGATATAAACTAAAGCACAAAGTTTGAATTATACAAGCCGTTGTATTCCCTGTTAACATGTATTGACATGACAGCAGGGCAGTTAATAAACAAGATGGGAAGAAAATCAGTCCATTTGAGATGTGGTGCTTGAGAAGAGTGCTGAGGATGGATAGCTAAAAAGACAAATAAATGGGTCCTAGAGCAGATCAAGCCAGAAATATCCCTGGGAGCCACAATGACAAAATCTAGGCTGTGGTACTTAGGACACATCATGAGAAGGCACAACTCACTGGAAAAAGCAATAATGCTAAGAAAGGTGGAGGGAAGTAGAAAGAGACAAAGGCCACATGCTAGATGGATGGACTCTATTAAGGAGGTCACGGGAACTAAGCAGGGTAGTGGAGGACAGGGGGTCTTGGAGATTTCACAGACACAGGGCCGCCATGGGTTGAGATCAACTCGAGAGCAGTTAACAACAACAAGATATTATGTGATCAGAATGAGGGAAAACATGTTAAATTTTAGACAGGTGTACTACAGCTTTTTCAAAATGTAACTGCAGTGTCCAGTGCTTAATGAATACCTTCAGACAAACTATGTTGATCTTTCAGTGGCCAAGGTCCAATACAGTAGCTGCATACTGCTGATGTAATAGCTTTTGTCACTTGGTCTGGGTTAGTTTAATCCTCCCTTCCTCATATGCAAGGAGTGAGAAAGAATAATACCACCACGAAGTTAGATTTAGGACAATGAATGTTTTTCAGATGATTTAAAAATAATTCCTTTCCCCCTAAGTTGTATCTGTAAGTATTCAAAAATCAGAAAGTGTTGAAATAATGCTGGTTAATCTATATTACAACCTTAAAGTTATTCTGTTAATATAAATCACTTACTTAAAATACTGGATTAATTTGAACAGAGTTGTATGATGCCCAGTTGGTCAGCAATAAGTTGAAAAACAAGACAATTAGACTATAGCAAACATGATAGAAATTATGCTAGAATAGGTGGAACATGAACAAGTATGCAAAACCATTTGGAAAGACACATGTTCACATGTCCTGAATGGGGTCACACTCCCCGTGAAGGACTCCGTACGCAGTCTGGGGGTGCTTCTTGACTCGTCGCTTCACCTGACTGCTCAGGTGAATGCGACGGTCAAGAGCACCTGTCATCAGCTTCAGCTTATTCGCCAGCTGTGTCCATACCTGGCCCAGAGGGACTTAGAAACTGTTGTACATGCTCTGGTAACCTCGAGACTGGATTTCTGCAATGTACTCTACATGGGGCAACCCTTATACCAAACCCGGAAGCTTCAAATGGTGCAGAACATGGCAGCTAGGCTGGTCACTGGTGTTTCCAGGGCCAGCCATATAACACCTGTGCTGAAAGATCTTCATTGGCTGCCCATCCGCTTCCGGGCTCAATATAAGGCGTTGGTGATTACCTATAAAGCCCTAAATGGCTTGGGCCCAGGATTCCTGAAGGACCGCCTCTCCCCGTATATTCCGTCCCGCACCCTCAGAACATCTGGGCAGCAACTACTGGAGGTGCCTGGGGCCAGGCTTTCCTCCACCATGAAGAGGACATTTTCCATCGCTGCCCCGGCCCTTTGGAACACGCTGCCCACTGAGCTCCGCTCATCAACCTCCCTGGCCCAATTCAAAAAGGATTTAAAAACCTTTCTGTTCCAACAAGCATTCCCCGAGTAAAATCCTGTGGGCCTCCCTCCTCTTCCGTGGCCAAGAGGTGGGGCTAATGGGGCTTTTAGCTTGTTATTTTACTGTATTGCTGTTTTGATTGTTTTGACTGTTTTTATTGTACTGTACCACTTTGTTTTTAATATATGTTGTGAGCCGCCCTGATCTTGGGAAGGTGCGGGATATAAATAAAAATTTTATTTATTTATTTATTTAAAATAGCATATTTGTTGTTCCAGAATATTATCACAAACATAAAATATCTCTCTCTCTATCTATCTATCTATCTATCTATCTATCTATCTATCTATCTATCCATCTGGAAAAGTGATAAAACCTAAGAAAATAACCATATTTTTTACACACACTCAGATGAAAGCTTGTGCAGGGTGTCTTTTCAATACAATTATTGCCATTTGGAAATGAGAATGTAAAATTAAATATGTTATGTTACAAAGCATTATTCTCCAGGGGGAAAAGAAATAACAACAGGTATCTTTTAATGATTTTCTTTCTCTTATAATATCTTAAATAAGTTTAAGTTCAGCGCCCCAGAATACCTTCACTCTTGGGCAACCCAGCCATTTGAAAACTCTCAAAACTAAGTTGTTTTAACCATTATATTATATTTTCTCTGAAATTAAGTGATTCTCCCACACCCCATTTTAATACATTTTTCCTTCTTCCTGATTTAAATAAATATTGATATAAATGATGCCTGTGCATAGTCTTGGGTTCTCTCAGTTTACATCACTTTTGGTATACTGGATTAAAAAGGAGAAATAATGTTTGCCATACTGCATGGAAGGAAACTTTGGAAGGTATGAGAATTGTAAAAACAATTTGTGATATAATATCAGAATTTGCTGCTGAAAGACAAACATTTGGAATTACACCACTTGACTGCACTCTTGGACTAAAGTACTTGCCTTGATCTCAGTTTTTAAATTGTTTGACTTTACTACCTCCTATCGATGTTGCAAAGTACACTTTGTTTCCTGCATCATGAAAGATAAGCACATAGCTTTTTAACAGGTCCATTTCTAGGTTCCACTCTGCTGAAGTTTTTGATTATTGGATGGCTGTAGAGAACTCTTTTCCATGCAGTTGTTTCTTTTTGTGTTAGGAAATAAACAATCTGTCAAGGCAACCAGAATGTCAGGTAAACAAGTTCAGCAAGAGCTAAAGAAAATTGAAAACAGTAGAATGGCTCCCTAGCTATTTGACAAAACAGGAGTGACATTTTTGTTAAATGCTACAGCAAGGAAGAGTTAGATTTCAGTCCCTAGTAGTACTTTGGAAGACATTCATTTCATGTATGATTCCTGTTACATTCAAAAGACTAATATTTCATCCATGTGGCACTAAGCATTGGGAGATGTTTCTTTGATACTTGATATTATTGAATAAGGTAATTTGTTTTTATTTGGTGCTGTTCACTATTGCTAATGTTACCTAGAATAAACCTGTGGCAGGGATCAATAATTGAGATCCTAGGGTCAAAGCTATACCAAGAAGAGTACAATTTTGTCTTTTCTTCTTGTGTCTCCCCATCTTTATCTGGATGACGAAAAGCTCCGTAGAGCCAGAACACCTTGTTGATATGAACATACAAGTAATTTTGGCTCCAATCCTGTATACACTCATTCAGCTTCTGAGTAGAAGGATATGGGATTGCACTATTGGAAAGATGCTTTAGTGCTTTAGGCAATTGGACAGTTTAGAAATTAGAAATGCAAAATAACATTGCATAGCGTTTGATTTTATTCCATCTGAATTGCAAGATTGCATCATTTAATGTTTGGATTCCAGGTCTTATTTTATTCAATGTAGATAATACCAGTCCACATTGCTTTGCCACTGATCCTTCTGTTTAAATACTGTACAACTTTAATTCCCCCCACCCCCGCCGCCACCACCTGTGTTTGCATTTGTGCTTTAAATGTGAGGTGTGAGCCATGTGGTGGAGATGGAGGGAGAAATGTATGATACAGTGGATCCTTGTTATACGCTGGGGTTTGGTTCCAAGATCCCCCGTGTATAACAAAATCCGTGTATGCTCAAGTCCCATTAAGTATAATGACATAGCAAAATGGTGTCCCTAATAAAAAATGGAACATCAAGGTAAATTTATACTTTTTTGGAACATTTTCAAACCGTGTATGCTTGAATCCGTGTGTAAAAAAATCCGTGTATAAGAAGGGCCGACTGTACATATCCAGTGCAATTTTTGGTTCAGCTTGGGACTGGTTCACATTAATTGGTTGAGCCATGTGCCAACTGGTGCCCTGTCCATCTATCCTACTGGGAAAACTCTGGGAATGGTGAGGTTGATAGTATTCACGGAAATGTAAACTACTGTCTTGCAGGGGCCAGTGCATCTAGGGTGCATCCCAATATCCCTTAAAAGACCCTCCCTTTGGAGAGGGTAAGCCTACCCATTGCGATAACTGGAACCAGACTGATGAAGAAACATGCCAGCCCCTTCAACAAGATAATGCATTGTTAACAGTGAGTTTAGTAATGAAGACCTATATCATTATGAGAGAGGCAAACATCTCAAAAGAGAAGGCCAATATTCCAATCAACTGGATGCTACCTAGAGCTGTGACAATGCCCACAAATGTGGGTTCTACATTTTAATCTGACTTTTAAAGAAACTATCCAAGATGTTGGACCTATTATAGGGAAAGTGTTCAGGCATCCCACTTAGTTGCTTTGACATTTAAAACCTTCAGAATAAAACCTAGAATGGGTTCATCACTCTAATAAAATGGAAACCGCCAGCTACCACTAGCCTCATGTTAATTTAGTGCACATTCTTGAAAATACCCTACAGCCTTTCACCATAAACATATGTGCATCTATTCACACTACCTTTGTTGAAAATGTGTAGCCATTTCAATCTATGGAGAGCAGGAAAATGGCCATACATGTGATAATGTGAATTTCTGCAGGTACTCCAGTAAAAAACATATAGTCTTTTCTAGCAAAATTTAAAGAGTCCCCACATACACACATACACACATTGTGGCTAAATCACCTTCTGTTCAACTGGAACAACAAGTATTTTAAGTATGAAATGTTCAGGGGGATACTTTGTATGTATGGATGTACTATTTTAACTCTTGTAAACCACTTTAAGTGTTTTAACAAAAAGCAGGATATAAATAAAAGTTTGATTTTATTTTTTATTATTATTATTTTAGTGGAAACTAGACACACATTGGATTCTAAAATGCATATAGGTAAAAATTTTCACAGGAAAGTGAGAACACTTAACCATTAAGGTGAGTGTGTATATATGTGTGTGTGTGTGCAAAAATCTGCAGCAATACACGTAATCACTTATGTGTAGACTCACCCATAGAGAGGTTTTGCCATAGCTGTGGAAATGTAGAAAAACTTCCATGTGAAAAATAATATCCATTATTTACAAATTCTAATATTTTATGTGGGGAGACATTTCCATTTTCTGATCAGGGTTCATGAAATATACAGTCTCTTTGGAACTTTTTCTTATAACTTTCTCCTCTTTTAAAAGTTTCTTATACTGGTTTTGAAAGGATCTTGCTCCACTATGTGCATTTCCCCCTTTTTCTTCTTCTACATTTATCGTATTTTTATCAATCAAGTCTATGATTGCACTTGCTGTTCTCAACTTGCACCTTTCCCCTTCTTCAAGCTCTCAGTCACTGGAATGTCCTTCCACCTGACATGCATTTGACATCCATCTCCATCTGCTTTTACATTCACCTTGGGTTTATTTACAACTCACCTTCTTCTCTTTTGAGTCTCTTTTTCCCCAGTGTATCTTGTTACCATCTTTACAGGCTATGGTTATAGACAAAACCTACATTGTTTCACAATTGTATGCGGCACCTAACTATTTTGAGGCATTTATGAAGAGTGGAGAAATAAGCAGGGGGTGGATTATGTTTGTTAAACTTAATTCCCATTGAAATCTTTAGCTCAATTTTATTATGGTTTAATTAATTTTAATGAGAATGAAATTCAGTCAATGGTCTAGTTCTAGCTCTGTGCAATTAACTGTTCATTTTCTTTGCAATTTGTTCCAATATTACAAATGAAAGTTTGGTATTTACAGCACTTCCACGCCTCACTCTCTTCAAACCTTGTGATTGATATCACAGTATAAGTTCTGAATCTACATCAGTTCACACTTCATTACTATTTCAACTGTCATCTGTCATCTTCATAATTTCAAAGGACACATGATTTATCACCAGGTGAGAGAGAATAGCAGCTGTATCCCTTAGATGCATATCAAATTTCTAAAGGAAAATGGAGAGGTGTAATGCTTCACATACATCAGGACATACTTTCTTTAAAAAAAAAGTCAAACTGTTTTTTGAACTCAGTGGACTTTAAAGATTTTTTTCCCAATGCAGCACACTCATATCCCATAATCCTAAATATTTGTCAGTAAGCAACTTATTTTATGTATTTCATTTCTATGCCACCTTACTCCCAGAGAGTGATCCAAGATGGCTCACAATTAAAACCATTTTAAAACTTTACAATAAAAATTTAAAAGAAAATTAAAATCAACTAGCTAAAAAACAGTACACTGTTGTTAAGGGACAGGAAGTGGGAGGAGGCTGAACGGAGCCTGGGATGCTAACAAGATGAAATACTAACAGTACAATCTCTATATTAATGCATTTGCCTGTCTATGTAGTGGCAGATAATGTCAGAGATATGGTGAATCCATTCTGGCATAGTTTGAAGATTAAGGGATGGGGTAATCACCTTTTATAGCTCCTTTAAAATTTACACTAAAACGCAGAGTAGATTGTGAAGATAGATTGTGAAGACGAAGGCTTTCATGGCCGGCATCCATAGTTTTTTGTGGGTTTTTCGGGCTATGTGGCCATGTTCTAGAAGAGTTTCTTCCTGATGTTTCACCAGCATCTGTGGCTGGCATCTTCAGAGAATGCTTGCCTGGAAAGGACGTGTGTGTGCGCACGTGCGTGCATTGGTGCGCGCGTACACACACACACACACACACACACACCACACACACCACCTGTGTGACCTGGGAAGGCAAGAGTGATTTGCATGTCTATTGTTCTGTTGCTAATGGCAGGCCGCAGGATGGAGGGTCTGCAAAAGAGATTAGTGTCTGATTGATAGTGTTCATTGTCTGCTGGGAGATTTTCTCATTTGAATTTCTTGAGTCTTCAGGGTAGTATTTTAAGAAATGGGTAACAATTTGTAAACTTAATATATTAATAATTGTCATAAAATAAAATAAAATAAAGTAATAAATATAATTAAAAACAAAGAAATACATTTTTGTTTTAAAATCTCTTTGCTTTGACCTATCCCAGGCACACATACCTAAAATAGGATTAGGGTTTTGTGGTGGGAGTAACATTTTAATGGAGAATATCTCAACAGTGGGGAAAGACTAATTTGTGAAGGTCATGCATGTCAATTTGGTGGCAGTGGCAGGGCATCTAAAGGGAGCCTGGCATAGACAGACTATTTGATTTGCTGTGTCATTGTACCCAAGTAGGTTGTTATTAAAATGTGGATAGAGAGACAGTTTTCTGCCTTCTTTCATAAGGAGGTAAGAGTGATCCATAAAACTGACTGACAGTGGAGCCAGTAGAGGCAAATGTATTCAAAGCAGATAATACTTTTTCACACACGCATAATTCATTTGCTGCCATAGGATTTGTGTTTGGCTATTAGCTGGAAAGCTTTAGGAAGTGAGCAATTTATTTCAATAGGTCTATCAACTGGCAATAGGAACATTTCTATGGTGCACTAAACTGGGAATAAAGTATCATATTACTGACTCATTGAATGAGCAATAATGAGAGAGAGTTGTTTCCTTCAGGCCCTCTTTGTGGGCTTCCATGGAGTTTCTGTTCAGCTATTGTGGGAAACTGATGGAGATTTGATCTGATCAAACAAAGCCAGCTCTAATATTAAGATACCTGAGAGAGCAGCCTCAAGCAGGAGATGTTGAGGGCTATCATGAAGTTTGGAGGGAGATTTCTATGTTTCAGTCTACCATTTATCCCAACTCCAAGCTAGTTTACTCCTTCGGATGCAGCAGAAAGCTTGTGCTAATGCAAATAGACAGCTTTTGTACATGAAATGTGCAAATGTCTTTTTTTTTGCCTCAGGCAGAAAAAAAAAGGCCTTGGGACACCTTTGCTCTTACGCCACAGAGGAGTTTTCTCAGTCTTACTGGCTAGTGGATTCTGGAACTTGTAATCCAACAGATCTGGAACACTATCTTGAGAAAAACTGTTAGAGGCGCTAATAAATGAGAGCTCTTCCACTTTTAAAAGTCACTGAACCTTTGGCCCAAGTTTGAGTATTAAAATACCCCCTCCTGAAAACTAAACAAAGAAAACTCACACACGTTCTACTTATGAAGAATAGTCAACCTAAATCTGTCACATCTTTTCTGCTTTTCTCTTCTTGCTTCTTATTAACCAAGACATCTTTATGAAAACAGAAATCATTGTTTCATAAGAGTTTCATCTGCTTTTTCCATTTATTTCCCCAACTGACCATGTCCTCTGCTACTGACATTACACACACTAACAGGAAGTCAACTCAATGGTCAGAGAGAGGTTTCAGATGAGCTTTAAAGAAAAAAAATAGCTATGTCTTCAGGGAGAGAGAATAAAGGGAAGGTGCTGATACATAATTTAAACACAAGTTGTGTTTGTGTGTCCCTGTTGAGGAAAAACAGCATAGATGATCTCATTGTATAGATGCTGAAATCATTTCTTTAATTGCATGGTTTGTGAGAAGTAACAACACAATGCAGAACAAAAAGGGAAAAAGAGACGCTGTAGGCAATACACCGAAGAGTTATACAAAAGTATGAGGGAATGAATGACATTTAGAATGAGGAGCCATATGAAGATGAATCCCAAATTTTAAGAAGCAAGTGGAATCTGCAATAAATGAAATGGGGAAAAATAATCACCAGAAACAGATCATATGCCAATTGAACTGCTACAATGCCAACAGCAGATGCAACTTTAGTGCTTACTGAAATATGTCAACAAATATGGAAAACAAAGAGTTGGCCTACAGACTCGAAACACTCGATATACATACTAATCCACAAGAAAGGAGATACAAAAGACTGCAGGAACTACAGGACAAAAGCATTAATCTCACACAAAACAAAATAATGCTCAAAATTCTGCAGCATAGACTCCAACCATACATGGAGAGAGAAATTCCAGAGTACAAGCAATTTCAGAAAAAGAAGGGGCACTAGAAACATACTGCAAACATACAATGGCTAATAGAGCACAACAAAGAATTCCAAAAAAATAATCAGCAGTGTTTTCATAGACTACAGCAAAACATTTAATTGTATAAATCACAAAAGCTATGAAACACACTCAAAGGCATGGGGGTGCCACAACATCTGATAGTCCTGATGAGGAACTGTACAAAGTACAAGAGGCCACCATCAGAACAGACTCTGAGAGAACAGTGTTCCCAATAGGCAAAGACGCCAGATAAGCGGCATCATAGCACCCTACTTATTTAACTTACATGCTGAAAACTCATTTAAAAAAGCAGCATTGAACCAGAAAAGGAGTTAAGATAGGAGGAAGCAACATTAACAACCTAAGTATGTGAATGACATCATAATATTAGCAGTAACATTCAGGATTTGGAACAGTTAATAAGGAAGATCAATATGAAAGTGCAAAGGCAGGTCTGATGCTGAATATAAAGAAAACAAAAATAGTGACTGCAGAAGAAATACACAAATTCAATCTGACAATGAGGAAATTGAGATAAAGAATTCTCATATCTAGATCAAACACTGACCAGAATGGAGACTGCAGTCAAGAAATAAGAAGACTAGGAATGGGAAGGGCAGCTATGAAGAACTGGAAAAGATACTGAGAGCAAAGACATACAACTGAGCACTAAAGTCAAATCATTCAGGTCATTGTTACCCAATTACCATGTATGGATGTGAGAGCTGACAGTGAAGGAAGCAGACGAAAGGAATATTCATCGAAATGTGATGCGAGAGAAGAGTACAGTGCACCCACGTCATACCAGGCGCATTATATGCTGTTTTTTAGCATCGCTGAAAGCAACATTGCTTCTTCTGGCGCCTGCTGCAGCATGAGCCCCATTAATTGTAATGGTGCTCGAGCATAACACACCTTTTTGTTTTAAGCGGGGGGTCCGAATGGATCCCCCACATAAAAGAAGGGCGCACTGTACTTAGGAACTGTGGATAGCCAAGATAACAAACAAATGGATTCTTGAACAGATTAGCCAGAGCTCTCCTTGGAAGCAAGATAATCAAGTTGAGACATAAGGAGAAAGCATGGATCACTAGAAAAAACAATAATGCTAGGAAAGGTGGAAGGTAGAAGAAAGAGAGGAAGACCACAAACCAGATAGTAGACTCAATCAGAGGAGTTGTGGGCAGAGTTTGCAGTATCTGGGCAGGGTTGCCATGAGTTGGAGGTGACTCGAGGGCAGCTAACAACAACAACAATGTGAATAGAGTGGCTTCCTATAGAAGAAGTGGGAGGGAAAAAAATCTTCAAGGGGCTCTACAAGACCGCACTTTGGTCCATCTTGAGGGGAGAGAAGCAGGAAGGACAACAGGCCCTCTGCGCCAAGAAAAGAGCCCTCCCCGACCTCCATCTTGAGGGGAGAGAAGCAGGCAGGAACAACAGGCCTCTGCCTGCCAGAGAGAAGAGCCCTCCCCCGACCACCATCTTGAGGGAGAAGAGCAGGCAAGGAACACAGGCCTCTGCCTGCCAAGAAGAAGAGCCCTCCCCCGACCTCCATCTTGAGGGAGAGAAGCAGGCAAGGAACACAGGCCTCTGCCTGGCCCAAGAAGAAGAGCCTCCCCGACCTCCATCTTGAGGGGAGAGAAGCAGGCAAGGAACACAGGCCTCTGCCTGCCAAGAAGAAGAGCCCTCCCCGACCTCCATCTTGAGGGGAGAGAGCAGGCAAGGAACAACAGGCCTCTGGCCTGCCAGAGAAGAGCACCTCCACCGACCACCATCTTGAGGGGAGAGAAGCAGGCAAGAACAACAGCCTCTGCCTGCCAAGAAGAAGAGCCCTCCCCCGACCTCCATCTTGAGGGAGAAGAGAAGCAGCAAGGAACAAACAGGCCTCTGCCTGCCAAAAGAAGAGCCCTCCCCCGACCTCCATCTGAGGGGGAGAGAAAGCAGGCAAGGACAAAAAGGCCTCTGCCTGCAAGAAGAAGAGCCCTCCCCCGACCTCCATCTTGAGGGGAGAAGAAGCAAGGCAAGAACAACAGGCCTCTGCCTGCCAAGAAGAAGAGCCCTCCCCTGACCTCCACTTGAGGGGAGAGAGCAGAGTTTTTTGTTTTGTTTTGTTACTTGCTTTTTGTAATGTTATATGTATGCGTAAACGCTTTGATCATAGGAAAGCGGTATACAAATAAAAATATTATTATATTATATATATTTGTGCCGGCCTGTAGATGGAGCACAGCACGATTACCACCCTGGACGCCATGACTCCATCCATCATGTCATGATACTACACACCCTTCTAGATGGCAGCAGCATTATGGTGCAGCCCTAGTGCTGATCTAGACAAGCAGAGCCAAAAAGGCATCACGAAAAACCATGGCTATGATGACCTTAGAGGGCACAAGAAAGAGCTGGTTTTTCCAGCTTACTTTTGTGCTGCCTAGAGGCCGGATGGTACCACAGCATGCGGTTGCTGCAGCACCAATCCAGCTATTAAAATGGCGGCTGGATGCTGCCCATCTGTCCAGCCCGTTCAGTTCTACTATGCTTCCTTCTGTATGTGGTCCACAAGAGGGGGCTGGAAGAAAAGCATGCCATTATCCTGAAAATTGTAGTTGTTGACAATGAAATTGACTTTCACAAACTACCAGCACAGCACTTCCAATGGATTAGGTCTCTTCCAAGGACTGACAGTGGGCACTTGTTATTCAATAAGACAGACAGCAGACAGTCATCGACCTGAATACTCACCCTGTAACAGTTCCTGAATATGCTGTGCACGTAGTGTGGGGGCAAGAAATAATTTTATACCCGTTTTATTCAATGTGGTGGTCCATGTTCACTGCTGGTCTACAAGCCATCAATGTCTGGTCCCTGGCAAGTTTATAGGAAGCAAGAAACACATTGTAGCTAAAAGGTTAGATTCATGGCTGATCACATTGAAGGAACAACATTGCCAGTCTTCACATGAGTTAGCTTGAGACCAATGGTTTAGATCATCATTCAAATATATCTTTGCACCTTTTATGCCTCATGCCATGAACTGGCTCAATTTTTTTCAAGCTCAGTATTGTAGATTTATATTTATGTTGTCTGGGTTCCCCCCTCCACACACACACCACATACATTCCCCCCCGCCATAATCATACTCTTCACTCTGTATTTGGCCTGGATCTCAAACTTTAGTCAGACTGTTGAATTCCTTTCTACAACCTTCTCTGTTTTCCACCTTCCCTTGCTGTACGTAAGTGCTCCTGTTTTAATAGATGTGAAATAGCAAGCATTTGCAATAAAAAGGTCAGAATCATTTTTAAAGGTTTCTATTGTTATCAGTGAAAACTTGCAGGGATTTAGCTAATTAAGACTAATCATTCCTGAGATTCTGGAATAGAAATAGTTTGAATGAGCTTTCTTAAAATAACTCCGATGCACGTTTGAGTTCTCTAGGGTTGTAAAAATGTCATTCCAAAAGAAGGTTTTCTATCCCTTCAGAAACTGAGTGAGTGAAAATAGGGTTATTTTAGAACTGTTGAATACCTTTGCCACTGTAAGCCATAATGTCTAGAATGAAAACCAGAAAAAGGAAAGGCAGCTGTAGTCTCTGCACCTATTTCTAGAGGCAAAGATATTCTTAGCATATGCTATTCAATTGATCAGCAATATGCAAGCCTTGCTCGGGACAAACATTTGTTACTACACACTTAACATGAAAGATTTATTCCCCAGAGTACCAACACACAAATGACCTCTTGCTTTTTTGTGATGGATGGCAGATCTCCAGACGATAATATAAAAATTATTTGTAGTGGCTCCTGACTGTAAATCAGGCTACAATCCCAAGATTTTTTGTTCTGTGGTCCCCAGTAATTTCCCTTCTTTGCAATATTTGATATCAATTACAAAAACTGATTTTCTCTGTTTGATAGATTAGGTGTTTTGACAACAGTCAGTGTTTTAAACAAGTGGTTTTTATGGGAATAATTTAAAATTGGCTTAATTCTCCCACTAAAATGGGATTCGTTATTCCCATTTTGGAGACCATATTTACAATTCAAATGCTCCCAATGCATCTTAAAGTGGGAGATAGCCAGTGTAGAGTTACTCTATCTTACTCCGTCTGGCTTTGCTCAAAGCTGAGCAAATTATTTCTTCCAAATCTTGCACTATAATTTCCCTGTCTTAGCCCAACATAGCCCATGATGAAGGAAGATGTAAACTGCACTCCAGAAAGACATAGAAGGTTATAATTGCTCATCAGTGCTTGACATACACTGATATAAAAATCCTGTAAAAGGAGAGAAGATACGGGACTCAAAGATCACTGTAGAACTTGAAGTAGAAGTGGGACAGCTACACCCAGATGCCCTGTCTGTAGCTGACAATTGTTAGGGATGTAGTTTTCCTAATACCATTTTGGTGCAAACAGAGATCAGTATTCACTTTCTCCTTCCACACTGTCTCAGTCTCCCTTTGACTTACTGAACAACCATTGAAGCCCCCGTTCCCATATCCATTCCATTTGCTGTAGGCTAGCACAAATTCAGAAGCAAACTGGCTTTCTTTGCTCAGTACTGTCATCTACTAAGTTCCTTTAGAGTACTGCTGTAACCTTTAGTGTTTGGCCATTAAATATGTAGCCAGATGTTTGTGTCCTGCCCACTCCACGAGGCATGGAATTATTGCTGTATATAGCTCAGCCCAGCATAGGCCTTCTAAAGAGCTACTATAGTAGCTTGGCCATACAGGGATTATGGCTTACCATCCTACTAATGATGTCACATCAGACAAATCATTGGTATTATACCACAGAATCACAGAATTTACGTTGGTTCCTTGGCTCAGTAACTCTGCAATGATATTGAACCATGACCTAACATCTCTGGCAAATGGTCATCAAATGTCTGTTTGAACGCTCCACATCCTCCAAAAGAAATGGGCAATTTATAGCTTTCTCTGATGTTCACACACAAACTTTGTCCATTCTATCCATGAGTAAGTTCTTGATGCTGTCAATTTCTATTTTCACTCACCATGTTGGATCAGTGAAATAAGTATATGTTTTTTGGTGGGAGAGGAAGTATGTTCAGCAGTACAGGAGATGCTGTTGCTACTGCTTCTGAGGTTTCAAGGAAAACAACAACAACAGCAATATGCTTTAATTTTTCCAAGGGAAAAAAGAGCGCCACAAATAGTCTTGGGAACCATACAAACTCAAGGTCACACTTTGCCTAGTTTTGTGCTAGTAATATGTTTTTCAAGAAGAAGAAGGCAGCTTGAATTAGACACCAATCTCCCAGCATGTATAGGTTTACTTCATTATGGTAACAGCAAGAGCTCTGTAAAACTGTTTCTACAGGAGTTCTCAGTGGCTGCTCTCAGGATGTTGAACTCTACATGAAGCTTGATTAGCTCCATCTTTTTATTTTCTGCCAGTAGTCAAAAGCCTTTTTTATTTATGCAGTCCTTTCGTGTTTAAAAATCTGATAAAAGGGTGTTTTGAAAGCCATGTGATATGGCTTACTTAAAAAAAAATTTTTATTATGTTTAAATGGATTTTGAATTGTTTTAGCTTTGTGCTTTTTAAAGGATTCGGTTTTTGTTTGTTGTTTTTAACTTTAACAATATGACTTTAAGGATTACATTTTCAATTTCTGTAAGCCTTTGAGTACCTTGCCAGGAGAAATGCATTAATATAAGTTTCAATGAATAATTAATATAAAATCTGTGGACAATTGCAGGTATACCTAAACTTGCCATGAATGGGGGAACACTAAGAGTACTAGATAACAAACAAGCTTTACTCTCTACCCCCCAAATAATCTCAAATTCTCCCCCAGGCAATTTTAGGCCAAGGACATAACTCTTGGTTTTTTGTTTTTGTTTAGATGTAACCAGATCTGACATTCAGGACATGTTTGGTTGCAAAAATGGTATCTCCAACCAAAACCAGCTTGGTGGGAAAATGTAGTGAAAATGCTTCCCGCATCCCAATTTTAGCAAACATACTTTTGATTGTGAAGTTCGAAGGCTTTCATGGCCGGCATCAATAGTTTTATGTGGGTTTTCGGGTTATGTGGCCATGTTCTAGAGAGTTTCTTCCTGACTTTGCCAGCATCTTTAGCTGGCATCCTTCTTGAAGATGCCAGCCACAGATGCTGGTGAAATGTCAGGAAGAAACTTCTCTAGAACATGGCCACATAGTCTGAAAAACCCACAAAAATATTGTTTTGATTCTTTTTTCTTTTTCTTTTTCTTGTTGATGGTGTAATTCAGAAGAGGTTGCTGGCAAATTTGACTTCTCCTTGCATATAAGAAAACCCTATGTAAAAATTTATACAGCCACCATAAGTTGATAGAGGATTTGACAGACATGCATAAACAATATAGTGTAGGAGGTGTGTGGAAGCAGCGAAGGTAGTGGGCAGCCCTTGTTTGTGCCAGCCGATCATACCACAGTGATATGCTCTCCTACATGGGAGAAAAGGGTACAAAATGAGGCGCCTCTCTGTCCGAGAGATCAGTGGGGAAAGATAGTCTGGAATGGGAAAAGCTGTTATACAGTGACAGTCCGTCAAGGGAAGAACTGAATAGGGTTTGAGGAGCTGTAAATGATTAATAGGGGTTAATATGGGATCCAATGGTGTATTGTTGATTCTTTATTTTGCATACTGTGTTCTGTTATTCTCTCTCAGTTCTACAACAGGGTCTGGTCACGTGAACTCACTGAGCAAACACATCCACTGGTCGATGTAGAGATAATTTAAGGACTCAGTGCCTGGATCCAGGGAGGAATCTTGGGGGGAAAGGGGTACAAGATCTGTAACAGAAGCCCAAGGAGCCAGCCCTGGACACAGGATCCTCACAAGAGACACTCCTTCAAGTTTCCGAGGAACCAGTGCTGCCCCTAACCCCTGACAGTTATGCAATTTTTAATATTCAAAGTGTCTGTACTGTGGGTTTGTAATGAATGTGATGTGAGTTATTTCTTCTTTATCTTTCCTTTATTCATTAAAATGACACTTTTTAGCAATATTTAGAATCTCCATAAAATTGGTTGTCATATGTTACTCAGTCTTAGATTTTCACTTGTCAACACAAATTACAGTTCCGCAACACGTTCAATTTCCTTTGCCATGTGTCAGTGCTGTTACGTACATAGAGAAAGTCTCATTGTATTACTGTCTATGAGCATTTTAAACCCTCCAGTATGATTGCTGGTAATTGTTTTTCCAATAAATATATTTGGTCTGTCTTGGTGATTTCTTCATTTTATGGATTAAAGGGTTGGTTGAATAATGAAGGTTGATGGATGTGTGATCACTGTGTCAACTTTTTGTCATGTTCTTTCCAGAATCCAAGGTTCAAAGATAATTGATATGCGGAGATAGTTTCTTATTATATAATGTGTGAGGTGTGTAACTTCAAGTTGCATGTGGGATTATGACAATTTCATGAATGCATAGATTTCTTATTTCTCGGTGAGTAATATTCAGAGGTTGCCTTTGCCAGTCCTTCCTCTGAATTATAGCCTACAAGTCTCATTTTGTTTGCGTACCAGCCAAAGTGGAACATGTTAACCTCTGGTTAGCTCCTGGCTCAGATCGTTCTCATTGTTTTTAGATTATTTAAGTACAATACATCTTAAAATGTATGGGAAGGTTTGCAAGTCCTGAACCTTCCTTCTGCTCGATTTTATTTTTCAGTTTCAGCTGAGTCTCTTTGCTTATCTTACAAAACTTCCTTCTAACTCACTCATTTATGTTTAAGGTTTCACTTAGAGCTGGAACAGACCCGCTCTAAAAAGCTGGCTTCCCAATGACTGGGGTGTAGACACACATGCTCCCAAACTGTCTTGATGTGGGTGGCATCATGAATGTCTTGGTACATGGCATTACATGCCACACCGCCAGAGCATCAGAAACCACCATGGATTGAAAATTAATGGGATTAATAATAAGAAACTAAAATGGGAAAATTGTAGAAAGGGTGTAGAAAAAAGATGAATAACCAGGAATTACAAAAGTTATTAGAGTGAGAAAAATGAGAAGGAATAATGAGAGACAGATGATAAGATAGGCACAGAATGTGGGACACAACTATTTGACTAATTTAAAATGGGAAAAAGTTTGGAAGTGAAACAAAATTTCAACTAATCAAAACTAAAAGAGAACACATATAATGTTAATAGGTGACAATAACCCACAAAAAGATTGCATATAGGTAGGAATAAGAAAGTAACCCACTCTGTTGAAATGTAATACTGTCAGAAGTGCACCTTCTTCCACATGTGGTGGACATGTAAATTAAGCAAAACCAATATTGGGTGAAATATACAAAACAATAACTATAAACTAAGAATACCAATTAATTATCAAGCCAGAAACATTTCTCTGTATGATAGTGATAACTAACAAAACTTGTGGAAAAATGTTATTTTACTTATTTACATGTGCCAGAATAAACAGCAAGATACTGGATAACAAAAGAAACCCCTCGTAGAACAATGGTGAGGAAAGTCTTCAGGTTGAAAGAAAATGGACAGCGGCATGCTGGCTAAAAGACAGAAGAAGAAGTGGGGAAAGAGTGGCATATCTTTATGATTTCTTAAGAAATAAAGTGGAAAAAATGTAATGTTTTTAAAATAATTGTTTATGATATAAAATGTGGAAATAAAACGGGAATTTTATTTAGAATATTTGGGATTGTTAACAGAATGTCAAATACAGGGTACCACGGATAACGAATGCGCCGCTTAAAATAAACGAAATTTCGGGTTAAAAAAAATAAATCCATTTAAAAAAACTGTTCCGGGTACTAAGGTTATTTCGGTTACGAAAAATTTTTTGGTGCTTCGGCGCTATTTCGCACAAAATCGTGGCTTTTCCACCAACCCTATGGCTTTTGCCTTACGAATATTTTGGGTTTTACAAAGCGGGGCGGAACGAATTAATTTCGAACCGGGTCACCCTGTAGCAAAAGTTAAGAAATTTCATGAGAATGTTGATGTGTAGGCTATAAGAAGGAACAATGTAATAACCGGACTCTTCAAAATGTATGAAATAGAAAAGTTAATGATTTAGTGACAAGGTATACCTAAGAGGGAGTGAAGAAAACTGATAATAAAGGAAAGATAAACAAATAAGAAAAATAGTGAAATTCTATGTACAAAGCTGCAAGTTAGCTGAATGCATTTAATAGTTAAATGTATTTTACAAAATGTCAAGAGACATGTAGTATGTAAGTTTGGTGGATTGGATGTGGTCATGTATATTTTGTGTACGTATTATATATATGTTATGTTATGCTTTTAATGTAATATGTCAATGTGGATAAAATTGCAATAATCTATTTAAAAAATGAAACCACCATGGGCCATGCGGATGTGAACGCCAGCTTTTTGCTGTGAGGTGCCCTTTGTGCTCCTTTTTGGCAGCTCAAGAAGAGATCAAGGCCTGGCATGTGTTTGCCATGGTCCAATCTTCTTCTGCCTGTCTGTTTGCCCCCTACTCCATATTTTGATTGTTTACTTATCACCATCCCTACTTTGCCGCAGTGCTTGCACGACAGCAAGAATAAGAGCAGAGAAAAGGAGATGTCTACACCCTTTTATCCTTCCTGCACTACAAAAAAAAACCAGCGAGAGTCACAACATTTGCTGCCTGCAGTGGAGAAGCAAACACAATATCGTCCAGGTCCAATGGTCTAATAACCAAGACTAGTCATTGCACTTTGGCACAGAAGGGGATAAAATTTAATAAGAATGTTTTCTTGTTAAAGAGAAAGAGTTTGTCGTACTGTTGCATGGTTCCATGGCGTTGTCTCACTTTAACCCAATTATCAACCCTATATTTTTTATTAAAAATTGAATATAATTTTCTCTTCGCTGGTCTTAATATAAGTGTTATTTTTGCAATATAAAAAAAAATATAATTAATATAATAATAATAATATTAGATGAAGATGATGATGATGATGATGACGACGACGACGAACGACGACCTTCCCCCTCTCCTCCTATCCTTCTTCTTAATAAGTGAATATAAAAAACCCAGAAACATGTATGTTCTTCCCTTCCAAATGATTTAATAAGAATTTATCATTAATTTTTTTTTGGTGTGTGTGTGTTGTGCATATGTGTTGCAATTTAATTTAAAAGGAGAACAAAATAAAAAATAATGTTAATTGCCCAAACTTAGTTTGAGGAAGGCAACAAGTTAGAAGATAGATACATAATAGGGAGATAATGGGTCTGAATTTGCAGGACCTAAGTAAGTCAGTGAAGACAGGAGGTCTTGGGTGTTTCATCATCACAGTGTCAACAGAGTTGGGCCCTTGATGGCAGCTAGTACAAAATAGAAACAATGTGTTCCTCTGATAATAAATTATTAATAAACATTTGATAAATTCACATTGGTATTGATAGGGCCAGTTCCAAAGCATAAAAAGGTGTCTGGACATCAATTTAGTAAGGGCAAGCACTCTAAATGGTTCTATCCCCACTTCTTGTTCAAGACATTTCATAAGTAAGAATCATTTTGGTTAGCTCTTTGTTGCTTCATACGTCACTCTTAAAGACAAAGTATGTCCTGGATAAATGGTAGTTGCACTAAAGGGGATAGAATGAATTGAATATGGTTTAGCACCATTGAATAGATCATTAATCTCTTCGGCCCTGATCGTAGAATACATCAACACTTCAAATAGTTTTTTTCCATGTCAAATTAAAAAACCAAATGCTTCACTTCCCACTGATATTAGAGCCACCAGCTGCCACTGATATCAGGACCGAAAAGGGTTAAAATTGAAGATCACCATAGTACTTGCAGTGGTGTGTGTGTAACTATAAGATCAACATGCTTTTATACTGAAGCTGACTTTGAAACTAAGCATCATTAAACATACAAGGATTACTTGAAGGGATTGTTGGGTGTTGAGAAACAACAAAAGTTGGCTGCTGTTTTACAGACACTGTGAAGGAGAGAATAGTATTTAATAAATAGAGAGTGAGCGTACAGGCATCAACTCAATGTGATATCTCAACAGTAGACGAAATGCTTAGCAGGAACACGCAAGAGTTTCATTTTCAGGACACTGAAGTTAGACAGTCTGTGCAAGAGTACCTTACAATAGAGACACAGAGGGGTGGAAATGTGGCCGTATGCATAAATAGACCAGAAAACCAAATGCCATGATCCAAAGTAATTGCAGTTGATAAGAGAAAAGTCTGTATTTTCCTCCACTTTTACTAAAGAAATATATCAGTGTCTTTCTCTCTGCAGTATCTTTTTCATATAATGGTAAGTAGCTTCCAAAAAAACAAAAAACACAAAAGGTTTTCCCCTTTGCAAAGACAGGCCACTAAGTGGTTGTCTACACAGGCCTACACAGGTGAAAATAATCATATTCACTGTATGCTAGCTCCGTAGAACATACAACACATGCCAAGTTTCCATGTGGATTGTTTCTTTTGGGCTTTTATATGAATTTAAAACCTGGAATTTTTTACACTGTGTCATGATCGGTGGAATTAAGCAGTGAGCTAATTGAAGATGGATAGGAGGGTGAGATATTTCCATTTGGTGTGTGTTCCATTTTTATTTGGTGAGAGGAGACATTCAGAGTATAGTAACTGAACGCTCGCATGATATCGGAATGGAGTTCTATTAAATTCACACACACAGTCATGCCTCTGTATTTGCAGGGTTGGGGTGCCTGGCTATATTGTATGCTTCTTTGCTCATCACTCTCTCAGGTTGGGAAGAGGGAGGAGAGAGAATGGATAGCCTGATTTTTCATTAGCTCCATACATCATGTGGAATAAAGCTGCCCATCTCTTCTCTTTGATTGCCAACAATAGAGATTTTCCATAGTAGCTGCCATACCTGTCCCAGCCAAGCCCAGCCATGAAGTCAAAGATGATGGAGTAGACTACCCTCTACATGTTTGACTTAGAACAACTTCACCAATGAAGGTTTGCTGGGGTGATACAGCTTTCATCTGATGTGTGCATGTGTGTGTGCGTGCATATCAGGCAACATAAAAATAAATAAAAATAAGCGATAGTTGGCAGAGGGGAAGGAAGGAGACATTTAGATTTTCCTCCCTTAACATGAGCACTCACTGGGTAAAAAAGGGAATGATTGAAATAGAGAGGTAAACAATTCGAGCACAAGCTGCAAGACTGACAGGAAAAAAATAAGGCTATGATAGGTTTTGACATGCTGGGAAGAAATAAGTGTAACTCTTTTGTACCAATTTTATTTTGGGCATGGGGAATATGGGGCAGTCAATATAACATGAGTCCATTTTTTTAATAAGTGTGGCATAATGGGGTCACTGCAGTGTCACTGCAGATCAGGAAAATGTGACCCCTATTTTTATTTATTCATTTATTTTGTCACTGCAGTCAACCCCCAAGTCCATCTATGTCAACATGGATAGGACTGTGTTGTACCAGCTGAAAGATAAGGAACCACTAGGATGACAACATTACCAATGTTTTAATAGGCAGAGATTCAAACCCATCTTGAGATGCAAGAATACTAAGTCATGGGCCTGCATGAATGAAGATGGTCCAATTTTCATTTTTCCCACATTTGGATTTTATTTTGTTTTTGTTTTTTATACAGCTTACTGATTATGTGGAAAGCACAACTTTTCTAAATATTATCAAAAATGACTAATATGGAATCCTTGCCAATCTGAAGAATTGCAACTAAGGATATAGTATGACTCTTGAAGTTTCCCTAATGGTGTCCCTACAGCAATTCCCATTCACCAAATGTTAAGAAGTCATTAAACAGTCAGCCAAATACAGAGTCAGTTTTTTTATGAGTGGAAACTGCTGCAGTGCAACCTTCAAATGAAGTTCTGGCAGCATGGACTCTCTCACCCACAGATCACATCTTTGGACAGTGTCCTATGTGTTTAATTTGATTGCATCCTTGTTTAATTAACTAAGCTATAACAGGAGCTCCCTTTGCTCCCATTGTTCTTAGGATTGTAATGGTCTGTTAATCAATGGATGAGGTTTTGAACTTTAATAAATTATCTCTTTGGTCACTCATTACCCAGGCAATAGGTTTTGCTAATATATTGCACAATCCATTGCTTCACATCATTTAAATAGGACTTGGAGAGGAGAACTTTTCCTGATGAATCACCCTCTTTGTTTTTACATTAACAATTTAAAGCATTGCAAATTTCCTTTTCCCCTTGTATTTCTTCATTCAGGTTTCCAGTCAAATGATTGATAAATTGATTTATTGGCTAAGAGTCTGCAAGAATGTAATGAGTTGTAAATTCTGCTAGGTTTTCCAATCCAAATTTAGCACAGCCAAAACAACCTGATTGTCCAGTTACCTCATTTTCAAATTTCTCATATATTTTCAAACTTTACAACAGTGAACATGTAGTGTTCACACTGGGACTGGAGAAAAAAATCAATGAATATTTATAACTTCACTAAGAAACAAGACAAATAAAATATTAACATGAAGTTAATTGTATGCTGCAATTAACATGTCTAATTTTGAAATTTTAAATAGCAGCTGTAGGGCATGGAGATAATCAGCAGCAATATTTTTTATGTGTAAGGAAGGTGTTCTCTGTTTATCCTCACCTCATGAGCCTGGTGAAAATTCCTGTCTCCAAGCTGCTCTCTGCACTAAGAAGGAAGCTCTCAAGGAACAGGCTGCCAAAATGGTGACAAGTATACTTTGCCAGTTCGAACAGCCTAAGAGCAAAGTGTCAGTCAATGGCTTTGATCCTGAGATCCAACCTCCAAAGCAGCCTTTCATTTAAGTTTTAAAATTGGTCACACTAATTACAGTCACACATCCGAAGCCTCCAGCCTTAACTACCAAAGGATATTGTGGATGAATTATTATTTTCTTTTTACATCTGTGTGTTTTGATTGAAGCCAATGTTACACGTGGCTCAAAATGACTACTTAGGGGCAAAACAGACCGCCCCAATAGAGTGGCTCTGTGCTGCCCCTGGGAGCACTGGATCAGGACCACAACGCAGGCCTGACCCGGTGCTTTGCTGGTCCAAAAAGGGCCAGCAAAATGCCACTCTTCCTGAAAGCAACAAAAAGTCACTTTGAACATGGCAATGGCGGCTTTTTGCCAATTCTTCAGCACAGCACATCTAAACTCTGCGCCAAAGGGATGTGATGCTGGCAACTGTCTGGTGTGACAGGCGGTGTGATGCCAGTGTCAAGGCAGTGTTGAGGCATGTGGATGCCATGCCCCCACTCTGCCCCAAAGCTGGCGTTAAACACCAATCTGTTTAGCCCCTTGGTCTACTTACTTATGTACCCATCTATGTAACTATGGTCTATGACATTGTCAAAGCCCATTTTATACCCACAGCCCATAATGGTACTGTCACAGAAGTTCCAGAAAAGGCTACATACAAATATTTAATTTAGAAATCTATAAAATGTACCGTATATAGTTTTTTTTTAAACTTCTAAGGGACTGTACACGACACTGCATGCTGACTATTCCCACAGACCAGCCTTTTGGGCCGGTCTGTATAGGGCCTAAGTTTGAATTACAATAAGACTCTAAGGTCAGTTTCATAAGAAAACTGTCTGCATGTGTTTGACCTTTATTGTTGAGAAAATGTTCAGTCTTTGAAACAGAGTTAACTTTCTCACTATCCAAGGACATCTATGTGTATGGAGACAAACTTTCATTTGCAAGGTTTACAGGACAGACCCTACCATTAGTCAGAATGAGACACCATCTAAGGCAGTAAATGTTGGAGACTAACAATAGCAGTTCCTTGGCCTCTAGTCTTTATTGAATCTTTCTGTGCCACATGGAAGAGTGATATCTTTACTAGCCAACCAAAATGCACAAAACACATCATGTAAGCTTTCAAAGCTCCATTGGCTTCATCATCAAGCAAAAAATATTAAAATTCATACAGGAGAAGAATATTTTTTAAATGACAGGTTGGAGTTGCAGGCCTACATTTTGTATCACATGTTATTTCTGTTGTTCAGTTGGTTTGGAGAGACCTCAACGAAGGCATAGGCCGCTCTCCTCATGGTCATGTGGGGACGGAGGAAAAGGACACTAAAATATAAACCCTGATAGCTGCAGTAAAGTAATTCATCTTGAGATCCAAGTTACTTTCTGTGTCCTACAAAGGAACCCTTTGCCCCTTTGGACAATAATTGGCTGAGTTTTACCAATACAGGACCATGGTGTGTTTGCATTTTGGTTGGCCAATAAAGGATCACTCTTTTGACTACATAGTCTGTCACATACACTGTCCCATCCACCCATAAAAGTGCCCAAGCTGCAATCACCACTATTGAAATAAAATACCAGTTACTTTCTGGTTTTCTTCTTGATTAGGTTTGGAGGAATGGGGATGTCATCTTGTTCCTTGTCTTGGGCAGCCGAACAACCCAGGTAGCTCTATTATTCTAGATAGTATTTTTCTCCTCTACCCTAACAAGTGTGCAGAATTAGCAATGATATAACTGTACACTGGAGTATAGCCTTTGTGCAAAGCATATTCAGAGTCATGTTGCTGCTTCCAGTGACCCTCAGGTTCATATCTATCATAAAAAAGGTATGGAGCAGAATACCTTAATCTCATTGATCTGAACTTCTTACACATTCTTTAGCACGGTCTTGCATGTTAAAGGCTTCATATAAAATGTCCCCAGCAGATAACATTTAGATGATATCTTAAAGACACTGAACATTTAGTTAAATTACCAGCTCATACAAACATCTGAGATATGTAGACCTCCTTTTTTATAAAATAAATTCTTAACTAAAAGGACTTTTGCTATTAGGAAAAGAGACAGAAAACTGGGGGGGGGGGGGGGGGGGGGAAGCAATGCAAAAATGAAATGCATTGATTCTCTTGCATCTTATCACAACAATGCATTTTTATGCAAGCTTAAATCACTTTGACTGGGATTTAATGTTTCACAAGTGGATTTCTACACATGAATGAAACTATTTCTTCTCTCCCCTCCTGCAACCCCTATTGCTCTTCTATTATCTTGCAAAGATTGAATGAGCAGATGGAACATACTTGGTAGGAGGAAGAATCACTGTTTCCCTATAACACAGGTAAACACTGTTTTGTCCATAGTAAGGGCTAATCGAATAAAAAACTTTGTCTTCGAGCTCATTTTATTTTCATGAGCTCTTGTGCAAATTTGGCATTTGTGTTATTATCTGGTTTCACGTACTGGTGTAGGATGTTTGATATGGAGTTGGGGGATCCATATTTATTCCTCCTCAGAGCAAATATTACTGGACAATTAATCAATGTCATAATAATCTCTCACTTGATATAAGCACTTAGGTTGGGATTTTATAATAGGTTTTATTTTATCTGTGTTATCCTTGCTGCATGGAGAAATGAAGTGAATAACTAATGCAAATATTAATTACGAGATTTTTTTAAATGGAGCACAATATCATACATAGGCAGGCAAAGCCATATTTATTTCATACTTATTTATGCTGTCCTTTCTAATCTTATTAGAAATGATGGCCAAGATGCTAGATCAACTACTTAGCTAAGTAGTGTCTCCTGACCTGAACCTTCCCTCCATCCTGCCCTTCCAGGTGTCCTTAATATGAGTCAGGAAGTACCTGCTGAAGCAAGTAGGAGATGTTCTTTTAGTCAGACCAGTCCAGGTCAGTCACAAATTATCTGAGCAGGATGCAGGGAGAAATACACTGTTTGTTGTTAGCCTGCCCAGAAGTCCAAGTATACATGCCAGCAGGGAGTAAACAGAGGCATCCAAATGTACTCAGTCCAAGATCAAAACAAAAAAGGAACAGGAGAGTATATTACCAGCAACCAGATAAATCAATTGTTGGCACTAAGGCTGGGAGAGAACTGCTTTGATATTTATGGTCAGTTCCTTCGAGATCACCTGTGCTTCATTAATGCCTAAACAGTTCAGCATCTAGTATGGAACTGGGTGTGGAACTTCTCCCTCCTAAGTTCATTGAAGTATGAGGGTATCTAATCTTCTCCAGCTGAAACCTCTGTCATTTCTTCAGACTCTGAGAGAGTGCTATCATCAGAATTTCAGCTTCCTGCCATTCTGACGTTTCCTCCTCTTTGACCAAGTCATCAAAGTGGTGAGTTATGACATCTTCTTCCTCTTTGTCAGAGTCAGGTGGTGATTGATGACACCAGAAAACAGACACTTTGAGTAACAAGGATCTATTCTCCTATTAGCTGAGGCAGAGCATACAGACATTTCCAGTCCCCTCTTTGCAGTGACCTCTGGTGCCACAATTTCTCCTCAGACCAAAAACACTGGCAGGAGGGGGTAGAAACATCAGTATACTGTGCCCCAATCCACTGGAGAACAAATCACCCTTACTTGCAGTGGTGGTTGTCAGTAAGGCAAGATTTCAAGACTTTTTATGATCACGGTAACAGTGTCACAATTATGAATATAAAGGGACCATGAATATGAATCAGTTACTGATAGATAACTCTGAGTTATGCACCTGCACCTGCAGTAGTCAATTCCAGCTAATAAGAGCAATGAATCACTGCAAGTATTTGAAATGATCCATTGAAAGTTAAGCATTTTAAAGTTCCATTCATTTTAACAGGATAAAAATGTCCAAGTGTGTAACGTTCCATATGTGAATAATCTATAATTAAAGTGCTGGTCCTCTTGGCTTAAATTAGGGTGGGAAATTGTGGTTCTAAATATGTTTAGGTTACAATTTTCATAATTCTCCAGTGGGTTTGCCATGCTGGCCAGAACCGACAGCTATTGTAGGCCAAAAATATCTGGCATCCACAGTTTCCCACTTCCGATCTTAAATCAGTATTTTATCCACTATAAAAATAGAACCATAGATTTATAAAGCTGGAGGAGACAGAAAGGCCATCCAGGCTGACCTTTAGCCATGCAGAAATACATAATCAAAGCGTTCCTTACAGATGATCATCCAGCCTCTGTTTAAAAAATTTCCAAAGAAGGAATACACCACTGTACTCCAAGGCAGTATATTCAATAAATAGCGTGTTTTCAAAAGATATTAAGAAATACTGACTAAAAACTGATGTGCAGACCAGTAATTTCATCTCTGGCATGTATGTAGCATTTGGAAAGCTAGACTCCTCCAGCCTCACCACTCTGTAATACAGGAATAACCACAGACCAATTTACTTGAAAGGGTGATAATTATTACCACAAAGTAAATGTATGTGGAGCACTTTAAACATTTAAAATTGTGATCACATTGCAAACAACTTAAATGTGTGTGCAACAAATTAAACATTTAACAAGCATGATAAGAAATGCAAGGTACTGTTTTATCATTGTTATTGATCAGTTATATGAAACCTGATGTAAAATATAATACAATTCTGATCATATATTAAATCTGTTCTGCTGGCGACAATCATATTTCTGGAGTTTTGTCTTGCATAAACTCAAACAAAGAAGCCACAGCCCTGATTCCACATGAGCAAAGCTGTTGATGATAGGATGACATGGGGACTCATTCATGGGGTTGCCATAAGTCAAAGTTGACTTGACAGCAGTAAACAACAAAAACTAAGTTTTGTTTATGAACGAAAAGAACATTTTTCAGAGATCATCCCTTGCATAACCAGAGCAACCTTTTTTCTTTCATTCAGATATTCATGTAAAAAACAGAATTAGGGCCACTACAGACCAGCATTAAAAGCCACTTCTCAGGTGGCTGCAGGCTGTGTGGGGCATGGCATGCACATGCCCCATGCTCCAATTATGCCCTGAAGGTGCCCAGAGTGGCTGCACATCAGCCAGCTTCTGGGAGTCTTAGGGGTATAGCGGTTGCATGCCACAAGCCCCCAATGCACCAGGAACCTGCCACAGGGCTACAGAAGAGCTGCTCCTTTTTTGGCCGGCACTGCAGCAGATTGGAGCCATAGCATGCAGATGCCATGGCCCCATGTCTTCTTTGGCCATCTGGGCTATGTATTTCAGCAGTCACCCCTCTTTTGCCCATATTCTTAACATCTGGGTTTCTCCCCTGCCTCATTATGTTTAGTTATTCCCTGATATTTTGTGTTCTGTATTCTTCAGACTTCATTTTATTTTATTTTTTATATCAGCTGTACTAGGCTCTATGGGTTTGCCTTGACCATCTACTGTTGTATTCCTTATTAACAATTGAGTATATTCTTTAAAAATATAAAAATAAATCACACCTACAACAGTAGATAGTCAAGGCAAACCTCCCCCCCCCCAATTTTTAAATTGAATGGGATGAACTGTTGCTAAAGCAGACAGTAAACAGTAGCCAACTATCTGCTTGAATTTATACATACTGATGTTCATTGCCAAGAGTTCTTTGATATAAATGCAATATGTTTCAGTTGAATGCAGATTCTGTTTAGGTCTTCTGACAAAAGTAAATGGTGTTTTTGGGTTGTGCGCTCCTCCACACATTAAAAAATGCTATCTGTTTTGGGCTTCTGGAGTATAAACACACTTTAAATGACAAATCTATGATACAGATTAGGAATAAATCAATTTTCTTTGCTTGAGCTTGCATTTATTGTTGAATCTTTATTTAGAAGAAGAAAGGGGAAGTGGAGTAAAAAAGTCAGATTTGTTTCCCTTGGTTATATTTGATAAATGAACCAGTTGAAATTTCATTTGCTAAAATTCTGTAGGCTGCCTTCACTTAATTGGTTGTTTCATCCTGAATATTCTTCTAAATTTTGATCGTAAACTGGTGATATATTTTTGTCCTTTTAAAGAAAGTGTTATCACTCTAGCAGTGAACTCAGTGCTCCCCATGCCAAGAGAAATAGCCAAGACAGAGCCATTGAAAGACAAGATCTTCAAAAGGTTACATATTTGGGGCAAAAATATCAAAAGGGGAGATGCCCCCAAATGTGCTGAATGGAGAGTCTGAACATATTAGTAACCACCAGGGTCCATGAAATAATTGGTGTCAGTTGGAAAAATAAAATATAAAATTGTATGAGAGGGAGTGAACTGGATTAGTTAAGTCTTTTACATTTTAAATCCTAAGGAAGGTCTGGGTATCTGGCTGGAACAGAAATACTATCATTAAATTGAACAAAAACAGGAGCTTTACTGTTAGAGGCTTAGAAAATACTATATCTATTTGTTGCAAGTCTTATTGTGGTTAGCAAAGGTATACTAAGTGCCAACATTGTGTGGTTTGTTCAGCTGTGCAGTATAGCATGGGTTTTACATTTGAAATTAAAACCACTTCCCTGAGGCCCAGTGAGGCATCTTTGTGATATAAAAAATCACCTTTGTGAACCTGCTACTACAATGAATTGGAATGTGTTTTAGAAACATTTTCACAGATGTGATGAACAATCAAAATAGTTAAAAGGAGACGATCTCTTTTAAAAGAAGGAAAGACATCTACAATGAAAAAATCCGAGTTTTATATCTCAAAATGTTTACAGTCTTGTGCAAAAACATAATGCTGTATTTTAATCTCTGTGTGAGGTGGACAATAATCAGAAAAGATTTATATGTTTCTGGGGTACATTGGCAGGTTTTGTTATTTGTATCTTAGCTGGATGTCATTAAACTCAAAGGTTATAAAGAGTTGAAAAGGCTTGGCAAATAAAATATAGACTATACAGTTTGGTACACATAATTTATAAATGCAACAAGCCAGCTTGTGGTTTCCATCCAGTATCTTACAAGTGAACTTGTATTTATGGAACATGAATTCTCTTCCTCTCATTTCCACCGTTTTTTTGGGGGGGAGGAGATGATGCTCCCCATCATGATGATCTTAAAATCTAAGCTGCAGGCCATGGTAGGGCTGTGTCCAAATGGGAGGACAGAAATATGTTTTGCTAATAGTATCCACACCATTGGTGGATGGACACTTTCAGATTTCACACATCTTAATAAAACTGGATTCTCTGTTGAAAAGCAAGTGTTGAAAATTAACATTACTACTCAGATAGTATTGTGGTAGAATGGTTAAAATTCAGAATTTTACTTGCTCAGGACCTGAAAATTATAGAGCAAAGATGACAATGGTTAAAAGGGCTAAACATAATAGACATTTTGAGACATTAGAAAAGTATGTAAACCACAATTCTGTATTTCTCATCTGATGGATCAGATCCAAATGAATTGTTAGAAGATGGGAAATCAGTGTCTACTGTTCACACACACACTGGTAGCAAAGAATATGTGCCCCTCTTTAACAGTTTTTGGAGAGCACAAAATGAATGAATGAATGAATGATGAGGTTCTACTCATGTCCTACTTGTGAGTTTCACTTGGTCCATCGAATGACTTCTGCTGAACTAGATAGGATTTTGTTGTGATATCGTGTGGCTTTTCTGTTCTTAAACATTCATGCCAGTATTTAAAATAATAACATTATTTTAGATTGTTGTTTCATTGTTCCTTTGTTTGAAATAAGGAAAACCGTGGTGTAAAGTTACAGAATGGCAAGCAGTGTAGCTTGCCACTTTAGAGTGGAAATACATGCCTGATAGATTAGTGTCCAGTGAAACATTTTTTTTATTAGTCAGTGGCATTGTGTATATATAATATTTAATATTGTCCTTTTGTGATGATGGAGAAAAGAGAGAACAGTGGAAAAGCATGACAACATAACAGAAGAAGTGAAGATAAGCAAGTACCTTATGTGTGCTGATGGCTGAAGAAAATTCAGCACAAATGTAGGGATTACATTTAGTTCCTCACTTTCTTCTTGCCCCTTGTGCTATCTTAGATGTTTTCTTAAGGGTCTTGGTTTTGGAGATGTTGTTTCCATAGCTATACACCAACATTTTTTAATTGTTGAACCGAAACTTTCAGAATCCTTGAACATTAAACATGCTTCCTAAGACTTCTGAGTTTGAGGAGGACCAATTTTTGGAATGAGAGCAGCATGATATAGAGGTTTTGATGATGGACTAGGATTCAGGAAACTAGGGTTTGAAACTTCACTTGGCCATGGAAACTCAGTTGGTGATCCTAGGCAAGTCACATTCTCTCATTCTCAGAGGAAGGCAAAGCCAAATCTCTTTGAACAACTCTTGCAAAAACCAAACCAAAAAAAAAAAAAAAAAAAACCATGATAGATTGATAGGGTCATTGTAAGTCATGAACAACTTGAAGGTACACAACAATACATTTTTGGAAGCACTAATCTACAGACAGAGTTTTTAAAAATATTTTTAGTTATGAGTCTGTTATGTTTGCAACTTAACACAACAGTTATGTTCCTAATGTAGGCACCTTATCTATATTATCATTTGAAATACTGGGAAGTATTTTGAGCAATCCATGAATTTAATTTAAAGGAATTAATATGATATTGTACAGTGGATTCTGACTACTAGCCTGGTAATACAGCAACATATAAGGGATATAGAGACTTGAAATTAACAGAGACAAAATGTTACTACAGAGCTGCTGAAAGTGGTCTGTTAAGAAGGACATGCCTAGGGCGAAATAATTTTCAAATGCATTGCATCATCAGATTCACTGGTAAATATACTTGACATAACATTTCTTCTTCAGAAGTACTGTTACAATGTAGGTTTTAAGATGTGACACTGGAGCCATGGGTATCCCATTACTATGGACCATCATTAAAAGCTCCCATCGACTCTTTCCATGCACTGTATTATTTTGCCATGCACGGCAGAAAACATGAAAAAAGCAAATGGTTAGCTATTGGATTTGCTATTATTTTGTTTTTAACAGTATGGATGAGGAGACATGATTCTGGATTTATTTATTTATTTTCCTTATATTACATAGTAAGTTGACTAATTTGGAGGCAGTATTCAATTTAACATGCAGGGGTGGTTGGGCTGGGCAGAGGTGGAGGTATAGAAGAAGCCATTTGTTGTTCTGTCTCAGGTGCTGTGGATTCAATGTATTAATTTCAGTGAGGCCTTTGACAAGGTCTCCCATAATATTTTTGCAAAAAAAGCTAATAAAATGTGGACTAGACAATGCAACAGAGAGGTGAATTTGTAGCCGGTTGACTGAAAGAACCCAGTGGTGTGTCTTCATCCTAGAGAGAAGTGACTAGTGGGGTACCACAGGGTTCTATTCTGGCCCAGAGCTATTCAACATCCCCATCAATGACTTGGATGAAAGAATAGAGGGCCTGCTTATCAAATTTACAGATGACACCAAATTAAGAGAGGTAGCTAATGCCCCAGAGGATAGGATCAAATATCAAAATGACCTTACTAGATTAGAAAGCTGGGCCAAAACTAACAAAATGAATTTCAACTAGGGAAAATGTAAGTTACTACATTTAGACAGAAAATAAAATGAAATGCACAGATATAGTATGGGTAACACCTGGCTTGACAATACTTGACAATAATTCATGTGAAAGGAATCAAGACAGAAATGGTCTTGGGCCACAAGCTGAATATGAGTTAACAGAGTCATGCAGCAGCTAAAAAGGCCATTATGATCCTAGGCTGCATCTATAGGAGTGATGTGTCTAGATTGAGGGAAGTGGTGCTTTATTCTGCTTTGGATAGACATTGCTGTGTAGAGTTCTGGACACACCACAGTTCAAGAAGGATATAAAGAAGCTGGAGCATGTGTGGAGCAAAGTGAACAAAATGGTAAAAGGTCTTGAAGCCATGCCCTATGCAGAGTGGCTTAGGCAGGTGAGTATGTTTAGTCTGGAAAAGAGAAAGTTAAGAGGTGATATGACAGCCATGTTTAAATATTTGAAGGGATGTCATATTAAAGGTGGAGCAAGCTTGTTTTCTGGTGCTCCAGAGTCTAGGACATGGAGCAATGGATTCAAGGTACTTGAAAAGAGATTCCACCTAAACATTAAGATGAACTTCCTGGTGGTGTAAGAGCTGTTTGCCAATGGAGCACACTGCCTCAGAGAGTGATGGAGTCTCCTTTTTTGGAGGTTTTAAACAGAGGGCGGATATCTATCTCTCAGGAATGCTTTGATTGTGTATTCCTGCATGGAAAGAGGTTGGGCTAGATAGCCCTTGTGGTGTCTTCCAACTGTGATTCTATGATTCTAAATCCTCTTCAGGCATTACTTACTCAGCTTCAATCAACCTGTGAAGAGGGGATTACATAGACCTGCCCCCTCGCATTACTTCTTTGCCATGCAAGTCTGAAAAGAAGTTCACCTTTGTCTGGAGATTCTCCACATGAACAAAAGCATAGGAAAAACAGGGTTATTGCTTGTGAAGAGTGTACCTATGAATAGGAACTTCTACTATCAGAACAGGGGGCAGGCAAATGTATCAAAAGAGAATATGTCTTAGCAATTTCAAGCATTTTAGAAGATGGCAGTATGGTTCTCTCCTAATAGCTATGACTTTCGATGCCTTTTCCCCACATTATACTCCTGTCTCTGTCATCATATCTTCTACACTACACAATCAGTGCAATTACACCATTCATATTTATGAATGCCCATATCTATATCCTTCTATAGGAAAGAAAATGTGGAACTGCTGTAAATGAATGTAATCCTCACCATGAAATAAATAAAAAATGAACAGTAGTCTGATGTGATGAATAGGCAGATTTAGACCAGGCTAGCGACAGCCAATCAGGAGTCAGCTGGTGGCAGCCAATAGAATATTGGCTGGTAAGAGAGGAAGAATTCCATTAGTGACACTTGGAAGTCAGATGGGGTTTTGTTTTCAGACAGTTAGTGTCTGACTGAGTGACAGCTAAAGTAGAGAAGGAAACAACTTAGCTCTGTGTCAGGGAACAAGTTCAGGAGTGAGGGACTTGGTTCCCATATAGCACTCCAAGGGAGGGGATTGCTGGTTTGATATCCTGAGGGATAGGTTTAGCATGAGGGCTAGAATAGAACTAGAGTCAGTAAAATAACAGTAAACGGTATGAGAGTCCTAATACATAGTAACTGGAGTTCTCTAGAGAGAGAGAAAGAAGTAACACAGAGTAACTAAGCACAACAAAGTAAAACTGTAACAAGTGATTGTCCCAACTGAATAAGTGAATGTTGTCAACACTGTTGTTTAAATAAAGTTTATTTGTTGTTCAAGAAAGACTCACCTGGAACCTGAATACACACTACTAACAATTTCAGAACAGATTTTAAGAGTAAAGTGGGTGTCAGTAAAGAGGTGGCAGAACAACAAGTTAAATAGGACAGTGATTACAATTGACATAATTTGGTGGCAGAGGTGGAATAAAAAGCCCCAGGGTGCTGTCATCAAATGAAACTAAGGCGTGGTACATACCGCCCTGAAAAAGTGGACTGGAGGTGCCCAGTTTTTCTCTGGAGGGATGCCACAGCAGCCAAACCACGTGGCATCCCTCCAAATCAAAAAGAACCTGGAAAAATGGGTTCTTCTTGGTGTACGCAGACACCGTCATCAGTGCGCCACTGGTGCACTGTGACACATCCCTGACAGAAGTGCAACGCCTGGAGATGCAGATGCAGCACCACGATTGCATCATGCACATGCACCCCATATGGATGGCACCATATAAAGATGGTGCTGTCCCTACGTGCTAGGGTTCCGGAGCATACAGATGCTGCGTACTCTGGAACCCTAGAATTGGCCCCATGTCACTGCAAACCAGCGATCTCAGCTGGGCCTAAGTGGTGGTAATTAAAGTGGTCCTTACACCTGAAATCTTCCTGAAGGCTACCCATCAATGCTTTACTTATGTTGTAGTTATGCTGCACCCCCCCCCCCCCAAAAATGTTTCAATTTCTCCAATAGACAGATAATGTTCAAGTTGTCGTTTATATGTGTTTCTTTATTAAAACAGTCCAACTAGAAGGTTAAATTGGAAACCATTTGCATATATAAGACAGAAGTTTTTCCCACACATGAAAGTAGATTGTGCTTTCATGTCTCTGCCTTTTCACAGCAAATGTTGTTGTTTAAAAAAATCCAAGCATTATCAAATGTACAAGGGCTCTCAAAATCTAATAAAATGATTTGGAGCAGCTAAGAGGGGCATATCTTTTGTTGCAGAAACAATATTTTCAACATATTAAATGAATTTTAGTGCTGTGCAAATGTCTTCTTTAATATAAAAGCTGAAAACATATTTTTTTACCTCAGAGCTCTGAGTGGCTTTTTAAAACTCTAAATGGTGACACATTCTTTTGTTTTGACATATTGTTTTAAATACTCCAAATGCAATAATACATAAAAAACATCTCATAATGTGTTTGATACAGGCAATGACACCTCAGTAACATTATAATAACTACAGCACTACATTTTTCATTATTTTCTGTTTCCCTATTTTCAGTTTACTTTCCATTTTCGGATATATGCTTTGAAAAATGCAAGTTATTATCTGTTTAATAGCAAAGCAACCATCCCCCATTCACTCACCCTAATGAGCTGATCAACCCTTTAAGTAATACCTTTCTATCATATGGCACCATCTCAAGTCTAAGTACCTAAAACAGATATAATGATAGTTTTAGGCACTTTGTTTTAAAACACTAGAAGAATGTCTTCTGACATCATCTTTTCAAATACTAAGACAGTACAGTGAAAATTAATTATTTTTAAGGTTCATTGTTTGCTGTGATAGATGTTCAAGAACATCTCATTGAATTGTTTAACATTGCTTGGATCAAAATCTAGCCCTGCTGTCCTTGGCACTTAGGAATCTACCTCAGGCTCTTATCTATTGAGGTTATTGCTCGCCTCAGTATTATCAACACTCAGTATTGTCTATGTTAGGGAGGGGAAGAATATTTGAAAATCTTTTTAAAAACCTTTTTTTTTTAAATTTGAAAAAATATGTTTCTTGCACATCAGGAAACCCTGACAAAATAAATCCCAGTCTTATAAGAATCTTCCCATTTGGGACAAAATTCATCTGGTGGGCTTTTTGAGCCCACAAAAACATAATTTTAATTGCAGAAAACATAGTTTTCAGTGTATACAATAATATTTATGCAGAGAAGTGTTGTTTTATGTACAGAAAAAGATGTTTCCTATACATCAAATGCCATGCAGACTAAGTCAACAAGACAGCATTTCTCATAGAAAATTACTAAATGTAATCATGCTTCCTTCAAGAGCAAAAATTAATGAAGCATTATATCCCTAGCCTATGCTGGTTGCAGTGGCTCTTTTCACACAGTAGTATTTTCTAGTCCTACATGGAAATGCTAAGGATTGCACACAGAGTGTTCTGCATGGAGGGGGGAAAACATGTTGCATCATTAGGTTACTGTCATTTCCCATATAGTTACCTGAAAATAAATAGCACAGAATCCAGTGGGGGCTTGCTGATGCCAGGAGCTGAAGCCACAACTGGTTGTGAATGTTTGGAATGATTCCCATTAATTCTTTTTGCTTATATAACAAAGATGCATGTCTGCATTAATTCTTTAGATACAAAATGAGTGAAGGAGAGAGAAGGAATATGGTACACTGTAGATGCCGTTATTATAATCCATAAGTGGGAGAATGGGAGGCAGTAGTCTTACAGAGAGAGCTAATATTCTGCATACACAATCCTATGTCGGTAAATCATTGAATTTGACTCCAATGATTTAATTTTTTTTTTATTTTATTAAAATGTTTATACCCCAGCCCATATCCAAAGAGCTCACATAGGTGAGCTACTTCATGTGTTCATGGACATTATTTAATTACTTCATATCTGATAATTGCAGCTTAGTGCTGTTCTAGACATTAGGTTTGGCGCAAGGATCAACAGCCTCACAACTGCTTCCAGCCATACAGAGAGCTGACAAACTCACACAGTAAATTTTCCTGTCCCTTTCAGCAGCTGCCATTGACTTGGATTACAGTTTATCAGATCTTGATTCCAAGTCCCAGTGAGATCTGCTTCACAATATGGGCAGCAGGTGGAAAATTACTAGAGAAGTGCTGATCTCAGTAGCTGATGCCACCACTGGTTCAAAATGTTTGAAGTTACTCCATGGAACTCTTTTTGTTTATATCGTGAATATGCATGTTGACATTGATTCTACAAATACAAAATGAGATGAGGAGGAGGGGAAAGGAAGATGGTTAGAAAAGGACATAGAGATATGTAATATTTGCATCAAATACCAAAAGCTTGGACCTGCTCTTACATAGCAAAGCCCCAATATGGGGAGAGGGTGTTTTTTGATGACTTCTAGAAATAGAGGCCAAAGGGTTGATTAATGGTTTTATGTTGTCATGGAGCAACAGATGGTGAGATGGTTGGTTAGTTGGTTAGGTTGATAGCCTGCTCAGTCTCTTCATTCTCCATATCTTTGGAGTTATTCATCTTACTCACTCACTTTATAGACAGTGCAGGCATCTTCTGGTTACCTTTTGGGGCTATGTAGGAATTTTCTCATCCCTTTCCAGGAGGTGAACTGTTGTGTATGGATTTTGGATAATTGGTCCTATGTGTGGAAGTTAAATAGGCACTATCCAGACTGGAGCTTTGCACCGGCCTGAATTTGTGCTAGGGTTGCCCGAGGGCGGTGCCACCACATGCCCCACAACCCTAGCACATTGCAGCGGTGTCAAAATGGTGGCACCCTGTCTGCATGGGCACCGCCATTACAACGTGACAGACACATAGCGTCCGCACATCGTGTTGCGCTTGCGACATCACTAGTGCAGCATTTGTGCACTCAGGCATCGCAAGCACGACAAAAAAAGAATCCGCTTTTTACATGTTCTTTTTCCACCGGCAAGAAGCCATGTGATTTATCTGCTGTGGCTTCCCACCGGCAGAAAAGGAGGCAGCAGCAGATCAACCTTTTTGTGTGGTCTGTGTCCCGCCATAGAAACTCAAAAGAGTGACTGATACTCAGACTGGATGTTTTGCCTAGGGGTGGCTATTGAAATGGTCAGGTTGGGACCCCTGGCAATTTTCTGCTCCTCCCCACTACTGATCATAAATATGTAAAGTTCAATAGTAAATAAAAGTGTCCCTTTAGTACCCAAGTCTGTTGCCTGGTGTCATTATTTCTTAGGTGGCAACCAGTAAGGTGGTATGAAGCATTTCTCTACGATGATGGAAGGCTCAGGGTAAAACACAATACATTTTCAATAGAAAATCCTAGGTATTCTTACAACTCAGAGACTTGTTATGTAGTGCAAAAAGAAATACATAATTCATGATTAATTAGCCTTATCATGGGGTTTTCAGTGTCTTCGGTATCACCTGTTTTCCAAATTGAAAGGCTCATGTGGAAGGTACAGTCCTCCATCTGGATTCATGGATTTTGTGCTAACTATATGTATTGCCATGGGTCCAGCATAAATCATACTAGTACTCATCCACTTAATCTAGTTTGACACAGGTAGGTATGATCAGTAATTACTTTTAAAAATGGGGTGGAAATATGAGATCTTGCTTAGAAACAACTATGAGTTCTGTTCTTCCAGATTTGCCTTTCTGTGCCATCACCTCTGAAGGTATGAAGTGCAGAAGGGATAAGAACTTTTTGTGGGGGATACAATTTCAGTGAAACAGGTGATAAAGGGTGGGTATATCTGTGGCACATAACTATATAACTATGAAGAGTTAACCAGTACTAGAAAACTGTCTCGAAAATAGGGATTTCAACTGCTAGATTCAAAGAGAGTGACTCAGGCTTTTTATTTATTTATTTACTAGTTAATGTCAAAGATGGTTTTAAACAGTTGGCATCTGTTTCTTTCAATATTTATGAAGAAAAGGGAACTACGAGAGACTTTGAAAGTGGCACATATTATCTTGGAAGATATAGGGTACAAGCATTGTGCCAGCTGAAGGTAGCAGAAAAGCATTGTTTCTTAATGAAACAAATGCTAAACAGAAGGCATAGCTGCCTGTTTAGAAGGAGACAACACCTGTTATTTCTAGATAAGAGAGATGCCCCTGTTGTTTTTCCCCCATCATAGGTAGTTAGAAACACATTTGGAAGTGCAGTAACAGGTGTGAATGGGATGCAATTGCAAAATAGCATTTTGTCCCACAGGCAAACAGAAGCTGGACTCTTACCAAAGATTTCATCTATTTATGATAAATATGGCAAGAAAAGTATAATCAGCAAAAATAGAACTCAAAATGCATTGTGGACAAATACAAAGCTGGGGTAGACAGATCCTCCCCACCCCAGATTTTCTCCCTCTCTTTCCACAACCAATTTTGTACTGTGGATTCTCTTTTTTGGAATGGAAATAAGTCTCTAATTTTCATGAATATTTTTCAAATGAGTGTGTTGATAAGTGTCTATCAATGCACCCATTTCTAAAAACTACATTTTGAAACTTTAGATAGTGAATTTCAGGTATTTACATGCTAACTAACACATTTTCACTTCCCTACATATTGCAGCATATTTCAAGCCTAGAAAAAAAAATTCACCACAAATTTCTGGCTGAAGTCAACAGAGCAAATGTATTACACCTCTTGTTAGTCAGTATAGAATTATTTTTTACACTGTAAGCAGTGAAAACCCAGAGAATGATATTCACATGACTGTCTGTTCTAATACCAATGTATTTATCTACAGTAAGTGTTATTTTGTTCTAATCCAAGTGTGTCAGGTTCATTTCTCCTTTCATAGATCTTGACTCCAGTGCACTTCAGATGATGTTTCAGCATGTTCTTTTAACAGTATATCACAGTGGTGGCGAACCTGTGGTACGCGTGCCAGAGGTGGCACACAGAGCCCTCTCTGTGGGCACATGCTCTGTCATCCCACCACAGAGTTCACCACAGTTTGTTACTAGAAAACCAGAGGAAGGTGGCACTTTGTGATAAATAAGTAGGTTTTGGGTTGCAGTTTGGGCACTCGGTCTGTAAAAGGCTTGCCATTAATGGTATATCAGTAGCCTCTATAGCCAAATATATCTGAATGGGGGTGCATTGAGACAAGCAGATGTGGCAGAACCCCAAGCATTCTCCCAGCTGAATGTTCTCGGTGAGTCTCATGACTGGGAGAGCATTGCTGATATTATTTGAAAGTGCCCCAGTCTGCACCACTATGGAAACTCAATAAAAAGTTAAGAATCATTAAACAAACCTATGACAATGGAATTCCCTCATTTTAGTTACGTATGAAAGTATAGTGTCTCAGACACTATGTCTTTGTTAGGCAAGTAAAGGTAATCCTAGGTCTTGGTTGGGGATGTAAACTATATTTGAAAATTTCCCATTCTGAGTCTCATAGCACATCTTTAAGCCAAAATACCACATCAAAAAAGCTATGAAATACTGCAAGAGTTTTCAATTCTATGGCCTGTTACAGACTGCCAAAATAAAGCTGCTTCGGGTCTCTTTGGAGGTATGCTATTTAAATGATGCATGCATCCTAAGAATCCGGAAGCTGCACCAAAAGCTGCACTCCGGTGCTTAGGAATGGAGTGTGGCTTTGGTGCGACCTCTGGACTCTTAGGACCCATGCATCATTTAAATAGCATACCTCCAAAGAGACCCGAAGCAGCTTTATTTTGGCAGTCTGTAACAGGCCTAAGTTAGAACATAAAGACCAAGGTCTTTGTTTGTTTGGGGTTTTTTTGGTCAGTAAGAATAATAGCAAAAAGCAGAGCAAGGTTAATGCAAGGAAGGATCTAGTGACGTAATTTTTTTGTTTGTTTTTAAAAAAAACCACTGAAATGTTCACAAAATGTCAAAAAATGCCAAAAGTAATTGGAAATTTTTCAGAAGCTCTTTTAATGTCACCCATCAAGGAGAAAACTTTTTTTAAATGGATTTCTTTTATTTGATAGTAAAATACGATTTACACCCTTAGTCCTAGTTCACATCCCAGTGCTATCATTCAGATCTATTACTCCATTCAAGGGTTGATCGAGGTAGAAAAATAGTCACTGGTGAAAGGGATTAAAATACAGATCTTTAAAAAGGATTTAAATCCTGAAAGAATATCCCATTCCTTTTCATGTTTCCAAATATAATTATACACATTATGTAAACATTATGTAGAAAGGAGGCCCACTCATTTTATGGAATATCTATAAATATGTATACACATACATAGCATTCACACACACACACACACACACACACACACTTTGCCATGTTAATTGTTGTTAAAGAGCCTACATGAGTATCATCAGAGGATTAAGGAAAGCAATAACATAGGACTGGTTTAAAACCTCCAATTTTGCCAACCAGCTGGATTGCGTTTGGCACTCAGAAGCTGAAATTAATGTATGAAAATATAGCACATATTTCCAAATGCATTATTGGTGCTTTGAGTAATTAACTGGTTTTTCAGCCTGTTTAAATATGCCAAATATCTGAATCCTTTATGTGAAAAAGAAAGCATCATTAATACAGAAATTATATTTTATGTACACAGAAGTTATGGGAGAAGATGTTTATTTTTTGTAACTTGTGCATGAATTAAATCATTAAGTTTTGACTCATACAATTCACATCTAATCATTACACTTTTGTATGGATAGAGATGCAACCCTATATTCGCGGAGCCAGAATCTGTGTGTGTGTGTGTCTTGAGCTCAAAATGTCTGAGTAAACCAAATGTATAGGATTACATTTTAATATATATAGTATCTTCTTTGCCTGAGATAACAACATTGAATATATACTATAAGTCATGTATGTCAATCGTTTCTTGCTATTGATTTTAGTTTATATGCAGCATAAGTTACAATTACGTTCAAGCTTTCTTATTTGCTTTTTGAAGTTGAAATAAATGCCTAGTTGCCAGTTACTGGTCTGTGATTCCTTATACCTAATTGAATTCAAAAGTGAATACAAAATTAAATTAAATAGGTACAAAATATAGCCTGAAATAACCTGTGAGCTCTTCTGCATCACAGGGCCATCCTACCAATGGGTAAATAATATACATCTCTGTTCCTCAGTTGAAGTTGAGTTCAGGCGTTTGGACATTTGGAGTGTAAACTGGCATTTGGATTAGACTAAAATTTAAACTAATCAGCAAGGGCAGTTTATGGAGAAAGAAGTGCAATGAGGAATCCTGCATCTGTAGTTCTGGGTTCCACTAGTAGTACCATAAACTTCTCAATGCTTATCCACTGATCTGCAAGTGACTGGGCATATAGCAATAGCAAAAGCAATAGCATTTACTTTTCTATACCACTTCATATTGAACTAAACAGTCTCTAAGCATAATTTTTTGTGGGGGTTTGGGCTATGTGGCCATGTTCTGGAAGACTTCCAAAATTCAGCCACCCAAAATCCCCACAAAAAACTCTGGATTTTGGCCATGAAAGCCTTTGATTTCACAGTCTCTAAGTGGTTTACAACATGAAAGCCAATTGCCCCCAACAATGTTGGGTATTCATTTTACTGGCCTACAAAAGAACGGAAGGCTGAGTTGGTCTTGGAGCCCCTCAGGATTCAACTCACAATGTTGTGGTTGAAGTACAGGCATCTAACCACTGTGCCAACAGCAAGTTAAAAAGTGTAGTGTGCCTGCACTACAACAACAACAACAATAATAATAACAACATTTATTTACTTATACCCCACTCTTTAGCCAAAGGCTATTAGGAGAAGTGTGGGGTGAAGCTCAGAATATTTAAGGCCTGTCCATCCTGCCCTCTCCTTCTTTTGGTTCATTGGCCCACCCTTCCACCTCTGCACAAGTGTGAGTTTTCAGGTCACTTTGGGCTGGAAAGGGATTTTTTCCCCTTTCCAAGGGCTTTTTGCCTACCTCAAACTATCAGTTTGAGACTGTGACAATTAGCTAGGGTGTGGACTTAAGTAGGTGTCATAGGTATATTTTGGGGGAGATATAATAGATAGGTGAACACCTACAGCACCCTCTTTGGTGAAGGTTTATGTGATGCAGACCCCTTTTATAACTACTGTATTTTTCTGGATGACAGCACCCTGGACCTTCTTCTCCCATGACTATCCCCAAAATAAAACAGACCTCTTTTAAAAATCTGTTAAAGGGCTTTGTAATGGTAATGTGGATGTAATTCAAGATGTAGACAAGCTTTTTCCAAAACAAGATCAAAACTTTATTGTATTTCTAACAAAAGTTACTTCAATAAATGTAAATAAACAACTGTTGTTATAGGCACTTGTGTTTCTTATTTCTGATGGTAAGGTTTCTTCTTAGTTATGACTGTTATAAAAGTGGTTTCCTTATACAAATCTCCACAGAATCTCAATGTTACAATCTTTAAGGACACTCACACCATCCTTATAAAGAATATTTTCTTAAGCCAAACTAATATCTCTGCCACTCAGGTGAACTATATCCCTCAGGATATCTCTTTAATTGCACTCCAGTGTGCTGACCCCTGCGATTTCCCCAAATGCGGGAAACTCGACTGCATAGTTTGTGGTCCTTTACTTAGAATTGTACACAGAAACTAAGTCCTTCTTCTTTGGACTATAGCCCTAAGAGTCCCACCCTGGAACCCTTAAAATCTATCCCTCTCTAGACACAGCAAGACCCTATCACTCTGAAAACCAAACCCTATCGAACCTTCCAACTGTCACTGAGGGGTTTTTTCTCTCCCCCTCCCACCAGCATTTCATTGGCTACTGTCAGCTGGCTCATGATTGGCTGTTGCTAGCCTAACCCACATCTGCCTTTTCTCTACAGTTAGGTCTCTGGAATTGCCTCTTTATGTCTTGAGACTAATGAGTTAGGAAAAGAGATTTGCCTTAGGGCTGGCCTAAAATAGGAACCCTCAATTAAGTCTTATGAGTTACGTGAGGAGATCTTGGGTTGGTGTTCCAGATGTGGGCCAGCTGGAGAGCAACCCAGTGCTGGGTTACCCTTGGGGCTCTAGTCTTTTGTCCAGGGGAAGCTGGGAAGTTGATTTAGGAGTGGACCACCTGCCCCAGGTGATCCCTGACTAGGTTGCTCCCCTATTTTTGCAGAGCTTGAAGGAAAAAAACCCAGTTTAAATAGGTAAATTTAAATAAAGTTGCCTATTTATAACCCATTTCTCTGTCTCTGATCTCATTATTTCCAAAGTAGATCAGCACTAGCACCTTCGCCACACTTTCTGGTAGACATTAATGCTCATGTACATGTCATGGCCAGCAATGCCACATTAATGACACTTTCCTGCTCTCAGAAGTTCTCCATTCCAAGCCAGACTGTCTTCATTAACATGGAGCCCTGGTGGCGCAGTGGTTAAATGCCTGTACTGCAGCCATTCACTCGAAACCACAAGGTTGCGAGTTCAAGACCAGCAAAAGGGCCCAAGCTCGACTCAGACTTGCATCCTTCCGAGGTCGCTAAAATGAGTACCCAGACTGTTGGGGCAAATTAGCTTACTTGCTAATTAGCTTACTTGCTGTTCACCGCTATGATCTTTGGAATAGCGGTATATAAATAAAAACAAAAAACAAAACAAACAAATGCGGGTACAAGCTAGAATGTGTGCACTTAAGAGGCTTCATTCAACACGGCAGGGTGCCCACTAGTTACTAAGTGGTGGATGTGAGTGACAGTGGACACATACCATGTTATTGGAGTGGGGTAGATTGGGCAGCACCACTACACATGTGGATTTCAGCCTTAGATGAGCTTGCAGCCTTATGGCAACAGCAGAAAGCCTTACTGACACCCTGACATTTACTCCAGCACTGGGTTGAGATGCTGAGGCTGCCAAAGTTTTCATAAAAGAATGCCATAGAATTGAAATCTGTATCTATCTATATCTTAATTTAAAAGGATACGCACCAGGTCACACTAAATACATGACTGCCAAAGCAAAAGGCAGCAACTTACTGAACTGCCCTCCATTTCTGCACTGAATACAAAAATCTGCCCATCTTTTGTCACATTCCTTCTTTTGTCTTTCATTTCTTCTTGTCAATTGGCTGAAGTGACTCAGTGGAAAAAATTAGAACATTATAAAAATCAGACACAATTTAATTTTTGGATAGCACTGCAGAATAAAATAGATATGTCATTGTCACGTTCAATAGGAGCAAAACATTTAGCATAATGTGTCAACTGCAAATTTAAGATGGAATCCTAAGCATGTCTACCTGTAGTAGTTAGTTCCCATCAGAACTGTTAGTGCAAGAAGGCCAGCGGAGGAGAAGTCAGAATCAACATTATGTGTCAAATCAAACTGAAGTGAAGTACAATAGCTTATGTTGGTTTCAGCAACACCGTTGTACTTGATTTTCCTCAGATGGGGAAAACTGTGGCCTCTAGCACCCTTTCTAATTTCTAAGCAGATACATGTGCAGTATCTCTTTTCCCCTAACAATCCAGGCTCCACTCATGTTTATGCAGAAATATCGAGTTCAGTGACATTTGTTCTCTATCAAGTGTGAATGAATGTGAAAGTTAACATGAGTTTGACATCTGTGGGCTGCATTTGAACTTGACTAATTTGCGGTTTTCCATTACAGACCACATGACTGC